>NW_013950469.1:0-566 GCF_000517525.1 Limulus polyphemus
ATCCAGCTACTGCTCTATCCAATTTTCTAGCTTATCCCCCACACCTATAGAGATTTTTTACAAGCCTTTTATGTAGCATCTTGTCAAATGCTTTCTGAAGATTCAGATACAGTAAATATACACTCTTACCCTCATCTACATAAGCAGTAACCTTTTCAAAGCATGTCAAAAGATTTGTAAGGCAAGGTTTTCACTTAGTGAAACCATGTTGACTCTCCAATAAGATTGTAAGCTTTATTAAATGACTTTGAAAGCATATTTTATCAGACTTACCAAAACTTTTACCACAACTGATGTAAGACTAATGGGTTTATAATTACTGGGACAATTTTTATCACCTCCCTTGAAAAGAGGAGTTACATTAGCTGACTTCCAATCCTCTGGTACCTGCCCACTATTCAAGGACTGACAAAAAATAGTACCAAGTGGTTCACATATCCAATCTTTCAAAACCCTTGGGGAAATATTATCTGGCCCAGGTGCCTTATCATTCTTTATACTTCCCATTTTTTCTTAACAAGCTCAGAATTAATGCAGTCATCTTATTTGATTTTGTTTCCATCTAT
>NW_013950470.1:0-295 GCF_000517525.1 Limulus polyphemus
TCTGTTGGAAAGTAAATCATTATTGATTCTAAATGTCATGTTTGTAAGACCTGTTGGAAAATAAATCAGTATTGATTCTAAATGTCATGTTTGTAACATCTGTTGGAAAATAAATCAGTATTGATTCTAAATGTCATGTTTGTAAGACCTGTTGGAAAGTAAATCATTATTGATTCTAAATGTCATGTTTGTAAGATCTGTTGGAAAATAAATCAGTATTGATTCTAAATGTCATGTTTGTAAGATCTGTTGGAAAAGACAATCATTATTGATTCTAAATGTCATCTTTGTAAGA
>NW_013950471.1:0-294 GCF_000517525.1 Limulus polyphemus
CTTCTTATTGAGAGTACACAGTATCGTTAAATCATGTGTCTTCTTATTGACAGTACACAGTATTGTTAAATATTTTGTCTTCTTATTGACAGTACACAGTTTCGTTAAATCTTGTGGATTGTTAGTGATAGTACACAGTATCGTTAAATCTTGTGTCTTCTTATCGACAATGAACAGTATTGTTAAATTCTGTGTCTTCTTATTGACAGTACACAGTATCGTTAAGTCTTGTGGCTTGTTAGTGATAGTACACAGTATTGTTAAATCTTGTCTTATTTTTGATAGTACATAGTA
>NW_013950472.1:0-470 GCF_000517525.1 Limulus polyphemus
AGTTACACCTAGGTGTTGATGGAACAGTTGTATCAAGAAAGACTAAACATGAGTATGGAGGATTTAAATTCGGAAACTAGAGTTACACCTAAGTGTTCGTGGAGTTGTTGTACCAAATAACGCTAAAGATGAGTATGGGGCTACGCATTCAGTAACTAGAGTTACACCTAGGTGTTCAAAGAGTAGTTGTACCAAGTAAGACTAAAGATGAGTATTGTGGTTATAAATTCGGAACTAGAGTGACACCTAAGTGTTCATGGAGTAGTTGTACCAAGGAAGGCTAAAGCTGAGTATGGTTGTTATAAATTCGGTAAAGATGAGTTCGGTAGTCATAAATTCGGGCCTTACTTGGAACAACTACTCCATGAACACCTAGGTGTAACTCTAGTTACTGAATGTGTAACCCCATACTCATCTTTAGCGTTATTTGGTACAACAAATACACGAAAACCTAGGTGTAACTCTAGTTT
>NW_013950473.1:0-250 GCF_000517525.1 Limulus polyphemus
TTATAAATGATATATTAATAAAAATATAATATATTTGATTGATACCCATAGATAAAGTCACATGCGAACTGAACCTATATAACAGTTTATTTGTGATTAAGCATAAAGCTACACAATGGGCTATTTGTGATCTCCTCACCACGTGTATGGAAACCTGATTTCTAGCATTGTAAGTCTGCAAACATATCAATGTACCACTGCATGATAGCTTATATTTAGAAACAGAACATCCTAATTTCTTGAAAAACAT
>NW_013950474.1:0-349 GCF_000517525.1 Limulus polyphemus
TGAGTAACTTGGGGCTACTGTATAGGATATTACCTAATCAAGAGTAAAACTGAGTTACTCGGGGCTACTGTAAAAGATATTGCCTAATCAAGAGTAAAACTGAGTTACTCTGGGCTACTGTATAAGATATTACCTAATCAAGAGTAAAGGTGAGTTACTCGGGGCTACTTAATAAGATATTACCTAATCAAGAGTAAAGCTGAGTTACTCGGGGCCTACTGCATAAAATATTACCTAATCAAGAGTAAAGTTGAGTTATTCGGGGTTACTGTATAAGATATTACCTAATCAGGAGTAAAACTGAGTTACTCGGGGGCTACTATATAAGATATTACCTAGTCAAGAGTAA
>NW_013950475.1:0-298 GCF_000517525.1 Limulus polyphemus
GTCTTCTTATTGACAATACACAGTATTGTTAAATCTTGTTTTCTTTTTATTGACAGTACACAGTATCGTTAAATCTTGTGTCTTCTTATTGAGAGTACACAGTATTGTTAAATCTTGTGTCTTCTTATGGACAGTACAAAGTATAGTTAAATCTTTTGTCTTCTTATTGACAGTACACAGTATCGTTAAATCTTGTGTCTTCTTATTGACAGTACACAGTATCGTTAAATCTTGTGTCTTCTTATTGAGAGGACACATTATTGTTAAATCTTGTGTTTTCTTACTGACAGTACACATT
>NW_013950476.1:0-264 GCF_000517525.1 Limulus polyphemus
ATTAAGCTAAAATTAAAACATTTAAGCAGTGATTGGTATAATCAGATTGAAAGTACAAGAAAAAAACAGGGAACATGTGTACAGTACATTTTCTAATTAATAGTGGTCTTAAATTTATATTACTTATAAAATAATAAGAAATCAAGTAAGAAAATTAATGGCTATTAACAGAAAAAGATGAAAAGGGTTTGAAGAAGCAACCCTTTACTTGTCATAAACTTGTACTTGTCCATCTTTTTCTTGGAGGAAAAATTCATTATAATT
>NW_013950477.1:0-550 GCF_000517525.1 Limulus polyphemus
CTTCTTATTAAAAGTACACAGTATTGTTAAATCTTGTGTCTTCTTATTGACAGTACACAGTATCGTTAAATCTTGTGTCTTTTTATTGATAGTACACAGTATTGTTAAATCTTGTGTCTTCTTATTGACAGTACACAGTTTTGTTAAATCTTGTGTGTTCTTATTGATAGTACCCAGTATTTATAAAACTTGTGTCTTCTTATTGAAACTACACAGTATCGTTAAATCATGTGTCTTCTTATTGACAGTACACAGTATCGTTAAATCTTGTGTATTCTTATTGGCAGTACACAGTATCGTTAAATCTTGTGTCTTCTTATTGACAGTACACAGTATCGTTAAATCCAGTGTCTTCTTCAAGATTTAACGATACTGTGTACTGTCAATAAGAAGACACTGGATTTAACGATACTGTGTACGTCTTTTTATTGATAGTACACAGTGTTGTTAAATCTTGTGTGTTCTTATTGATAGTACCCAGTATTTATAAATCTTGTGTCTTCTTATTGACAGTACACAGTATTGTTAAATTTTGTGTCTTCTTATTGAT
>NW_013950478.1:0-371 GCF_000517525.1 Limulus polyphemus
ATCAATAACAAGACACAAGATTCAACAATGATGTGTACTTGCTATAAGAAGACACAAGATTTAACAATACTGTGTACTATCTCTAACAAGCCACAAGATTTAACGATACTGTGTATTATCAATAAAAAGACAAACGTTTTAACAATACTGTGTACTATCACTAAATTGCAACAAGAATCAACGATACTGTGTACTATCAATAAGAAGACACAAGATTTAACAATACTGTGTACAGCCAATAAGAAGACACAAGATTTAATAATACTATGCACTGACGATAAGAAGACACAAGATTTAACGATAATGTGTACTGTCAATAAGAAGACACAACATTTAACAATACTATGTACAGCCAATAAGAAGACACAAGA
>NW_013950479.1:0-331 GCF_000517525.1 Limulus polyphemus
CCCATTCTAGCCGTCTCCAGCCATTATTATACTAAGGACGTTTTCTTACAACATCAAAAATATCAGCAGTACAAAACAGTTTTTCTTTATTTTATCCAGAAGAGCAGTTTAAAATGTCCTTGTCAGCTGGTGCTTTAAGAAATATTGTCAGATACTTTTTAAAAAAATGGGGGGGGGGGAGTAATTGTAACTGTTTTCAATCCAGTATAGGGGATTGAGAGAAAGTTTTGTTTGATAATAAGTTATAAAACTCCAATAAAGATTTAATACTCAGATAGTATATAAAAAAATGTTGATAATATTTTACAGTATTAACAAGTCTGAACTTTTT
>NW_013950480.1:0-372 GCF_000517525.1 Limulus polyphemus
CTATGTTGTGTTGATATCAGCTCAACTAATGTAGCTAAACTGTTTACTAATAATTACTATGTTGTGTTGATATCAGCTCAAGTAATGTAGCTAAACTGTTTACTAATAATTGCTATGTTGTGTTGATATCAGCTCAACTAATGTAGCTAAACTGTTTACTAATATTTACCATGTTGTGTTGATATAAGCTCAACTAATGTAGCTAAACTGTTTACTAATAATTAATATGTTGTGTTGATATCAGCTCAACTAATGCAACCAAACTGTTTACTAATAATTACTATGTTGTGTTGATATCAGCTCAACTAATGTAGCTAAACTGTATACTAATAATTACTATGTTGTGTTGATATCAGCTCAACTAATGTAGTT
>NW_013950481.1:0-257 GCF_000517525.1 Limulus polyphemus
CCCTCTGGTAACAAGAAATCGAAAAACAATCAGTAACCAAAAGCTTCACTGCAGTACACATACGCTTTCAGAAAAGCCAATAAACGAGTAACATAAAACGACCACAAAAGTCGCAAAAATGACAATAGAAGGCTAGAATTTTGCATGTAAATTCGAGAGCATGCAACGAACCTTACTGAAAAAATTTCGAGAAGATCAGTCCAAATGGAACGATGTACTGGTACAAAACGCAAAACCTTCCATAACTCCTTTAAAAC
>NW_013950482.1:0-322 GCF_000517525.1 Limulus polyphemus
AAACAACTAGTGTAATACCTACAACTTGATTCATTGATTCGCCTACATTAAACAGCTGAGTGGAGTTAAAAAACTAGGGTTATACTTACCACTTGGTTCATTGATTCACCCACATTATACAGCTGGGTAGAGTTAAACAACTAGGGTGATACTTACCACTTGATTCATTGATTCACCCACATTATACAGCTGGGTAGGGTTAAACAAATAGGGTGATATCTACCACTTGATTCATTGATTCACCCACATTAAACATCTGGGTAGAGTTAAAAAACTAGGGTGATACCAACCACTTGATTCATTGTTTCACCCACATTAAACA
>NW_013950483.1:0-465 GCF_000517525.1 Limulus polyphemus
CGTTAAAGTGTACCTATATACCAAATTTGGTGAAGAATCATCAATTTAGGACCCTCTGGTAACAAGAAATCGTAAAACAATCAGTAACCAAAAGCTTCCCTGCAATACACATACGCTTTCAGAAAAGCGAATAAAAGAGTAACATAAAACGACCAGAAAAGACGAAAAATGATAATAGAAGGCTAGAATTTTGCATGTAAATACGCAAGAATGCAACGAACGTTCATACAAAATTTGGAGATGATCCGTCCAAATGGAACGACGTACTGGTACAAAACGCAAAACCTTCCATAACTCCTTTAAAACAAACAGTAGGAAGGTAAAACTCTGCATATTACTAGGCAACGTTAAAGTGTACCTACATACCAAATTTGGTGAAGAATCATCAATTTAGGACAATCAGTAACCAAAAGCTTCCCTGCAGTACGATTACGTTTTCAGAAAATCCAATAAAAGAGTAATATA
>NW_013950484.1:0-213 GCF_000517525.1 Limulus polyphemus
GTATTTTTTTCTTAATTTTTCCTAAAATAGATACTACAGCTGAAAGTAAACATAATCTATTTTTGGATTAATTTGGAGGCCAGCGAAGCTGGAACGGTTCCTCCAGGACGGTACAAGTACCCCGGAGCACTGGACCTACGTTTAGGGAGATTCCCAGAACCCAACGCTTTCCAACTTCACCCCGGGTTACTGTATGTGCACACAATCATAACC
>NW_013950485.1:0-213 GCF_000517525.1 Limulus polyphemus
GGGTTGCAGAAAGGATCTGCACATTAACAATCGCATGATAGACGCCTGGTACAAAATTTTGTTTGAAGTTAAGCACAAAGCTACACAATGAGCTATCTGTGCTTTCCCTTCCACGGGTATCGAAACCCGGTTTCTAGCGTTGTACGTCCACAGACATAACGCTGTGCCACTGGGGGCACACACATATATATAGTACATATATGTATTTATTAC
>NW_013950486.1:0-212 GCF_000517525.1 Limulus polyphemus
AACATCTACATACAAAGGTGTATACAGAGTAGACAACACCACCAGTAAACAAGACTGTTTTATCATCTATATACAAAGTAGACAACACCATTAGTAAACAAGACAGTTTTATCATCTACATACAGAGGTGTATACTGAGTAGATAACACCATTAGTAAACAAGACAGTTTTATCATCTACATACAGAGTTATATACAAAGTAGACAACACCA
>NW_013950487.1:0-212 GCF_000517525.1 Limulus polyphemus
GGATTTATCAATACTGTGTACTGTCAATAAGAAGACACAAGATTTAACGATACAGTGTACTGTCAATAAGAAGAGACAAGATTTAACAATACTGTGTCCTGTCAATAAGAAGATACAGGATTTATCAATACTGTGTCTGTCAATAAGAAGACACAAGATTTAACAATACTGTGTCCTGTCAATAAGAAGACACACGATTTATCAATACTGTG
>NW_013950488.1:0-232 GCF_000517525.1 Limulus polyphemus
TACGTTAAATCTTGTGTCTTATTATTGAAAGTACACAGTATCGTTAAATCTTGTGTCTTCTTATTGACAGTACACAGTATCGTTAAATCTTGTGTCTTCTTATTGACAGTGCACAGTATCGTTAAATCTTGTGTCTTTTTATTGACAGGACACATTATTGTTAAATCCTGTGTTTTCTCACTGAGAGTACACATTATCGTTAAATCTTGTGTGTTTCTTATTGATAGTACAC
>NW_013950489.1:0-445 GCF_000517525.1 Limulus polyphemus
GTCTCATACCTATCCAGTAAAATATCTGCCGTAGTTGACTCAATGTCTTCTTAACTCCGAGATGTCCTCTTGTTAAACTATCATGGGATTGACAAAGCACAGTTTCCCATAACTTTTTCGGTATGACTGTTTGCAAGGTCGTCAGTTTTCCATCTGTGGATAACAATACCATCTTCAAGTTTCAACTGGTCCCATTGTGCCCAAAAGTTCTCTGTCACAGAGCTTAAGCTAGACACCTTCTCCCAAGCAGGGCACAAAACACTTGCTTTTAGAAAATCAATTATTGGCTTCAAATCTTGGTCTTTCTCCTGCTCTGCTTTAATATCTTTTCCTGGTTCCATTTCACCATCATCAACTCCTTCAGTCACTTTGACTTCAGCTTGATGACACCTGGTTAGATCAATCTCTCTTTTGCAGCAATGTCTGCAGTCATTTTTGCAATGTC
>NW_013950490.1:0-415 GCF_000517525.1 Limulus polyphemus
TTCATCATGTTATGCTTTAATTAATAAAAGGCAATCATCAGGTTATGCTTTAATAAAAGTGATCATCAGGTTATGATTTAATTAATAAAAGCAATCATCAGGTTATGCTTTAATTAATAAAAGTGATCATCGGGTTATGCTTTAATTAATAAAAGCAATCATCATTTTATGCTTTAATTAATAAAAGCGATCATCATGTTATGGCTTTAATTAATAAAAGCGATCATCAGGTTATGCTTTAATTAATAAAAGCGATCATCAGGTTATGCTTTAATTAATAAAAGCGATCATCATGTTATGATTTAATTAATAAAAGCGATCATCATTTTATGCTTTAATTAATAAAAGTGATCATCATGTTATGCTTTAATTAATAAAAGAGATCATCATGTTATGCTTTAATTAATAAAAGCAA
>NW_013950491.1:0-334 GCF_000517525.1 Limulus polyphemus
CTTGCCTGTACCAGGCTAGATACAACAACACATTAAAGACTTACAACAACCCGTAGCGGTACCAAGTTAGATACAAAAACACATTAAATACTTATAACAACTCTTGCCAGTACCAGGTTAGATACAACAACACATTAAATACTTTCAACAACCCCTGCCCGTTCAAAGCTAGAAACATCAACACAATACAGACTTATAACAACTCCTGCCAGTATCAGGTTAGATACAACAACACATAAAATACTTACAACAACTCCTGTCAGTATCTGGTTAGATACAATAACAATTTAAAAACTTACAACAACCCATGCCAGTACCAAATTAGATACAAAAA
>NW_013950492.1:0-308 GCF_000517525.1 Limulus polyphemus
AACAGCCAATTGTTTATATACTTATAATACATTGTCATCTATTTAACAGCCAATTGTTTATAATCTTACAATACATTGTCATCTGTTTAACAGCCAATTGTGTATACTCTTATAATACATTGTTATCTATTTAACAGCCAATTATTTATACTCTTATAATACATTGTTATCTATTTAACAGCCAATTGTTTATACTCTTATAATACATTGTTATCTATTTAACAGCCAATTGTTTATACTCTTATAATACATTGTCATCTATTTGACAGCCAATTGTGTATACTCTTATAATACATTGTCATCTATTT
>NW_013950493.1:0-268 GCF_000517525.1 Limulus polyphemus
TTTGATAAGAAGACGCGATGGCCTTTTATATGTTGGAATTTTGTTTAACGATGTTATTTTTAAAGCTATTCTTTGTTTATAATATAATTGAAGACAGAACAAACAACAACAACAATAAAATGGACACTAACCGAAATTTTGATAAGAGATTATGAAATAACTATTGGGAATTTTGATAAAAGGATCTCTATTTTGAAAGTCTTACATCAAGGGCATCTTTGTATTGGAATATGAAGAAAAACAATTTTTTTCAAAATTTTGGAAAAAA
>NW_013950494.1:0-212 GCF_000517525.1 Limulus polyphemus
TAGAAGGGTTCTTCTAATTACAAGAGCCATGTAGAAGTTATGTGTGTGTGTGTATAAACTAAGAAAAGTTACAATGTGACAGTTCAACTTGTACTTACATCTAGTTTACCTGGTGTAGAAGTTATGTGTGTGTGTGTGTGTTGTATAAACTAAGAAAAGTTATAGTGTGATAGTTCAACTTGTACCTACATCTAGTTTACCTGGTGTAGAAG
>NW_013950495.1:0-397 GCF_000517525.1 Limulus polyphemus
AATCTCTCTTCTTGTTTCTTTTCTCGTTCTTCTTGTTTATTTTGTTGTTCGAGCTGCCACTGTTGCAGGTTTTCTTGCAACTGTTGTTGTCTCTCTTCTTGTTTCTTTTCTTTTTCCTCTAACAACTGCTGTAATTTCTCTTCTTGTTTCTTTTCTTTTTCCTCCAACAACTGCTGTAATCTCTCTTCTTGTTTCTTTTCTTTTTCCTCCAACAACTGCTGTAATCTCTCTTCTTGTTTCATTTCTCGTTCTTCTTGTTTCTTTTCTTTTTCCTCTAACAACTGCTGTAATCTCTCTTCTTGTTTATTTTGTTGTTCGAGCTGCCACTGTTGCAGGTTTTCTTGCAACTGCTGTTGTCTCTCTTCCTGTTTCTTTTGCTGTTCTTGTATTGCTGCCA
>NW_013950496.1:0-304 GCF_000517525.1 Limulus polyphemus
TAATCTTGTGTCTTCTTATTGACAGTACACAGTATTGATAAATCCTTTATCTTCTTATTGACAGGATACAATATTGTTAAATTTTGTGTCTTCTTATTGACAGTACACAGTATTGATAAATCCTGTATCTTCTTATTGACAGGACACAGTATTGATAAATCCTGTATCTTCTTATTGACAGGACACAGTATTGTTAAATCCTGTATCTTCTTAAATGACAGGACACAGTATTGTTAAATCTTGTGTCTTCTAATTGACAGTACACAGTGTTGATAAATCCTGTATCTTCTTATTGACAAGACAA
>NW_013950497.1:0-313 GCF_000517525.1 Limulus polyphemus
AGGAGAGTTAAGAAGTTTCTTGGGACTCTGTACTTACTACCGCAAGTTTGTGAAGGACTTTGCAACTATAGCTGCTCCACTACATGATTTGACTAAAAAAGGCCAGAAGTTTCAATGGACAGTTGCTTGCAAGCATTCTTTCAAGACGTTGAAGGAAAAAGTGGCCTCCACTCCACTTTTAAAGCTTCCAGATCCCTCACTGCCATACATAATGGATTGTTATGCTAGTAATGTCGGAATTGGAGGAGTGTTGTCTCAGAAAGTGGGCGAAAACGAACATGTGGTGGCCTACTTCAGTAGGGTTTTGAGTAGA
>NW_013950498.1:0-498 GCF_000517525.1 Limulus polyphemus
AAATTTGGTATATAGGTACATTTTATCGTTGTGCAGTTACTTGAAGAGTTTCACCTTTCTACTATTCGTTTTAAGAGAGTTATGGATGGTTTTGCGTTTTGTACCAGTACTTCGTTCCATTTGGACGAATCTTCTCGAATTATTTTATGAACGTTCGTTGCATACTCACGTATTTAAATGCAAAACTCTAGCTTCATATTATGATTTTTGAAACTTTTGTGGTCCATTTTGTTACTACTTTATTGGCTTTCTGAAAGAGAATGTGTACTGCAGTGAAGCTTTTTGATATTGCTCTGTTATAGATTTCTTGCTATCAGAGTGTTCTAAATTAAACGAAAAACCTTCAATAACTCCCTTAAAACGCATCGTAGGAAGTTGAAACTTCGCATGATACTGTGGAACGAACTAGTGAATATACATAGCAAAAAACGTTAAGATCCATGGTTCCACAGTATCATGCGAAGTTTCACCTTCCTACGATGGCGTTTTAAGGGAGTT
>NW_013950499.1:0-346 GCF_000517525.1 Limulus polyphemus
CCATACTTTTTGTAAACATTAAACTGTAAGAAGACTATCATACTGTTTATAAACATTAAATAGTAAGAAGACTACCATACTGCTTGTAAATGCAATCCTATTGTTTTTAATTATTAGAGAAAAGGACAATCATACTGTACATGACCACTAAACAGTAAAGGACAATCATACTGTACATGAGCACTAAACAGTAAAGGACAATCAGACTGTACGTGACCACTAAACAGTAAAGGACAATCATACTGTACATGACCACTAAACAGTAAAGGACAATCACACTGTACGTGACCACTAAACAGTAAAGGACAATCACACTGTACATGATCACTAAACAGTAAAGGACAAT
>NW_013950500.1:0-305 GCF_000517525.1 Limulus polyphemus
GCATCTTTATCGTTATTTGGTACAACTCCACGAACACCTAGGTGTAACTCTAGTTACCGAATTTATCACCACCATACTCATCGTTGGCGTTATTTGGTACAACAACTCCACGAACACCTAGGTGTAACTCTAGTTACCGAATTTATAACCAACATACTCAAATTTAGCGTTATTTGGTACAACAACTCCACGAATACCTAGGTGTAACTTTAGTTACCGAATTTATTACCACCATATTCATCTTTAGCCTTACTTGTAACAACTACTCCATGAACACATAGGTGTTACTCTAGTTACCGAAATTA
>NW_013950501.1:0-227 GCF_000517525.1 Limulus polyphemus
ACAGTATCGTTAAATCTTGTGTCATCTTATTGACAGTACAAGGTATCGTTAAATCTTGTGTCTTGTTATTGAGAGTACACAGTTTTGTTAAATCTTGTGTCTTCCTATTGACAGTACACAGTATAGTTAAATCTTGTGTCTTCTTATTGACAGTACACAGTATCGTTAAATCTTATGTCTTCTTATTGACAGTACACAGTATCGTTAAATCTTGTGTCTTCTTATTG
>NW_013950502.1:0-246 GCF_000517525.1 Limulus polyphemus
GGAAATGTCCTATTATCGGTAACAGTCACATCAGTGGTAGTAACTTCATCAAGAGCTTCACCATTTCCCTTCTCAAAACTGAGTAGAGTTTCTTCTTTGACAGTGGCTTCTTCAGGTGTCACGTCTTCAGCAGCGTCATTTGTTCTGTGGTCCACTTCGTCCCAACTGAAATGTCCTGGACCGTGATAACGCCAAAGCCTGTTGGCATGCACCACTTTTGGCTTACCTCGCCGACCACATTTTATA
>NW_013950503.1:0-389 GCF_000517525.1 Limulus polyphemus
AAGTAATGCTGAAGAAGAGTATGGTGGTTATAAATTCGGTAACTATTGTTACACCTAGGTGTTCATTGAGTAGTTTTACGAAATAAGACTAAAGATGAGTATGGTGGGTATAAATTCTGTAACTAGAGTTACACCTAGGTGTTCTTGGAGTAGTTGTACCAAGTAAGGCTAAAGATGAGTATGGTGGTTGTAAATTCGGTAACTAGGAATTCGCCTAGGTGTTCGTGGAGATGTTGTACCAAATAACGCTAAAGATGAGTATGGGAATTTATAATCATCATACTCATCTTTAGCCTTACTTGGAACAACTACTCCATGAACACCTATGTGTAACTCTAGTTACTGAATGTGTAACCGTTGTACCAAATAACGCTAACGATGAGTATGGT
>NW_013950504.1:0-358 GCF_000517525.1 Limulus polyphemus
AACAAACAACTTTACAGCAGGTTTCTTAACAAACGATTACTTCACGGTATTTATTATTGTAATTGTTATTAATCCTGTGTTTAGATATAACTTTATATAAACATTGTTTACAATACAACATACAACTTTACCGTTTGTTTCTTAACAAACGATTACTTCACGGTATTTATTATTGTAATTGTTATTAATCCTGTGTTTAGATGTAACTTTACATAAACATTGTTTACAATACAACATACAACTGTACCGCTTGTTTCTTAACAAACGATTACTTCATGGTATTTATTATTGTAATTGTTATTAATCTTATGTTTAGATATAACTTTATATAAACATTGTTTACAATACAACTTTACTG
>NW_013950505.1:0-407 GCF_000517525.1 Limulus polyphemus
TGACAGTACACAGTATCGTTAAATCTTGTGGCTTGTTATTGATAGTACACAGTATCATTAAATGTTTTGACTTGTTATGATAGTACACAGTATCGTTAAATCTTGTGTCTTCTTATTGACAGTACACATTATTGATAAATCCTTTTTCTTCTCATTCACAGGACACAGTATTGTTAAATTATGTTTCTTCTTATTGACAGTACACAGTATTGATAAATCCTGTATCTTCTTATTGACAGTACACAGTATTGATAAATCCTGTATCTTCTTATTGACAGGACTCAGTATTGTTAAATCTTGTGTCTTTTTACTGACAGTACACAGTATCGTTAAAATCTTGTGGCTCGTTATTGATAGTACACAGTATCATTAAATGTTTTGATTTGTTATGATAGTACACAGTATCG
>NW_013950506.1:0-211 GCF_000517525.1 Limulus polyphemus
AAATACAACAATATACATTTTATAGTTAATAGAAGTTATGTAGTACATTTCAAACCAAATACAACAACATACAATTTATAGTCAATAGATGATGTGTAGTATCTTTCAAACCAAATACAACAACAAACATTTTATAGTTAATAGAAGATGTGTAGTACATTTCAAACCAAATACAACAACATACATTTTATAGTCAATAGAAGATGTGTAG
>NW_013950507.1:0-285 GCF_000517525.1 Limulus polyphemus
CATAGGTGTAACTCTTGTTACCGAATTAATAAACCCCATACTCATCTGTAGCGTTATTTGGTACAACAACTCCACGAATACCTAGGTGTAACTCTAGTTACCGAATTTATAACCACCATATTCATCTTTAGCCTTACTTGGTACAACTATTCCACGAATACTTAGGTGTAACTCTGTTACCGAATTTATAACCACCATATTCATCTTTAGCCTTTCTTGGTACAACTACTCCATGAACACATAGGTGTAACTCTAGTTACCGAATTTATAACCACCATAGTCATC
>NW_013950508.1:0-212 GCF_000517525.1 Limulus polyphemus
TACTATCAATAAGAAGACACATAATTTAAAAATACTGTGTCCTGTCAATAAGAAGATAAAGGATTTATCAATACTGTGTACTGTCAATAAGAAGACACAAGATTTAACGATACTGTGTACTGTCAATAAGAATACACAAAATTTAAAAATACTGTGTTCTGTCAATAAGAAGATACGTGATTTATAAACACTCTGTACTGTCAATTAGAAGA
>NW_013950509.1:0-210 GCF_000517525.1 Limulus polyphemus
ATTGACAGTACACAGTATCGTTAAATCTTGTGTCTTCTTATTGACAGTACACAGTATCGTTAAATCTTGTGTCTTCTTATTGACAGGACACATTATTGTTAAATCTTGTGTCGATAAATCTTGTGTCTTTTATTGAAAGTACACAGTATCGTTAAATCTTGTGTCTTCTTATTGACAGTACATAGTATCGTTAAATCTTGTGTCTTCTTA
>NW_013950510.1:0-271 GCF_000517525.1 Limulus polyphemus
ATTGACAGTACATAGGATTGTTAAATCTTGTGTCTTCTTATTGACAGTACACAGTATCGTTAAATTCTATGTCTTATTATTGATAGTACACAGTATCGTTAAATCATGTGTCTTCTTATTGACAGTACACAGCATTGTTAAAACTTGTGTCTTTTTATTGATAGTACACAGTATTGTTAATTCTCGTGTCTTCTTATTGACAGTACACAATATTGTTAAATCTCGTGTCTTCTTATTGACAGTACACAGTATCGTTAAATCTTGTGTCTTC
>NW_013950511.1:0-582 GCF_000517525.1 Limulus polyphemus
CTGTGATAAACAAGAAGAACACACATGTATATTCCTAGGAAAATAAATCCTAGTTATTATTCTACGTCTTGAGGTTTGCAAGATACAACACAAGGAATATAGTGTTTACAAATCCAATAAGTCTAATTATGCATGTATAACTATAACGATTCTTCTCGTGTTCATAATACATGTGTAAAAACCACTACAACTACTTTTGTTTTAAGCAGCACATTTATTATGAACACGAGAAGAAACGTTATAGTTATACATGCATAATTAGACTTATTGGATTTGTAAACACTATATGCCTTGTGTTGTATCTTGCAAACCTCAAGACGTAGAATAATCACCAGGATGTATCGTAAAAACCATTACAACTCCTGTTGTTTTAAGCAGCTTATATAAATATTGTTCAAGTGCAATTTCAAAAAAAAGGTGTCTCTCAAAAAAAGAGAAAACACCTGAAACGATAGCTAATTATAAAATATAACTTTACGAAATACCAAATCTTACAGAAAACACGTTAGGTGATACTTAGACAGAAGAAAAAAAGAGAAAACACACTAAAAGAAATTTAGGGTTTAATTACTCTCAATAGGG
>NW_013950512.1:0-245 GCF_000517525.1 Limulus polyphemus
ATGGATAGTGGCTGGTAAGTCTTTTAATACAGATGGATAGTGGGTGGTAGGTCTTTCATTATATATGGATATTGGCTGGTAGGTCTTTCATTATATATGGATAGTGGCTAGTAGGTCTTTCATTATAAATGGATAGTGGCTGGTAGGTCTTTTAATATAGATAGATGGTAACTGGTAGGTCTTTGATTATAGATGGATAGTGGCTGGTTTGTCTTTTAATACAGATGGATAGTGGCTGGTAGGTC
>NW_013950513.1:0-270 GCF_000517525.1 Limulus polyphemus
AATACTGTGTACTGTCAATAAGAAGACACAAGATTTAACTATACTGTGTACTGTCAATAAGAAGACACAATATTTAACGATACTGTGTACTTTCAATAAGAAGACACAAGATTTAACGATAATGTGTACTGTCAATAAGAAAACATAAGATTTAAAATAATGTGTTTTGTCAATAAGAAGACACAAGATATAACAATACTGTGTACTGTCTCGTTAATCTTGTGTCTTCTTATTTACTTTGTACTGTCAATAAGAAGACACAAGATTTAA
>NW_013950514.1:0-312 GCF_000517525.1 Limulus polyphemus
AGTAGTTGTACCAAGTAAGGTTAAAATGAGTATGGTGGTTATAAATTCGGTAACTATAGTTATACCTATATGTTCATGGAGTAGTGTTGCCAATTAAGGCTAAAGATGAGTATAGTGGTTACACATTCGGTAACTAGAGTTACACCTAGTTGTTCATGGAGTAGTTGTACCAAGTAAAGCTAAAGATGAGTATAATGGTTATAAATTCGGAAACTAGAGTTACACCTAGGTGTTCATGGAGTAGTTGTACCAAGTAAGGCTAAAGATGAGTATGATGGTTATAAATTCGGTAACTATAGTTACACCTAGGTG
>NW_013950515.1:0-210 GCF_000517525.1 Limulus polyphemus
GTTAAATCTTGTGTCTTCTTATTGACAGTACACAGTATCGTTAATTATTGCGTCTTCTTATTGACAGTGCACAGTATCTTTTAATCTTGTGTCTTCTTACTGACAGTTCACAGTATTGTTAAATCGTGTGTCCTCTTATTGACAGTACACAGTTTTGTTAAATCTTGTGTCTTCTTATTGAAACTACAAAGTATCGTTAAATCTTGTGTC
>NW_013950516.1:0-308 GCF_000517525.1 Limulus polyphemus
AAGGTTTTTCGTTTTGTACCAGTACTTCGTTCCTTTTGGACGAATCTTCTCGAATTTTGTTATGAACGTTCGTTGCGTACTTGCGTATTTACATGCTAAAATTCTAGTTTTGTATTATCATTTCTGCGTCTTTTCTGGTCCATTTTGTTACTACTCTATTGGCTTTCTGAAAGAGTATGTGTACTGCAGTGAAGCTTTTTGATATTGCTCTGTTATAGATGTCTTGCTATCAGAGGGTTCTAGATTGACGGATCTTAACCAAATTTGATTTGTACATTCACTACTTCGTTCCACAGTATCTTGCGAAG
>NW_013950517.1:0-210 GCF_000517525.1 Limulus polyphemus
GTGTTTCTATTATTATTATTATCATCCTTACCAACTTACTCGTGTTTCTATTATTATTATTATTATCATCCTTACCAACTTACTCATGTTTCTATTATCATTACCATCCTTACCAGCTTACTCGTGTTTCTATTATTATTATCATCCTTAGGTAAACTTACTTGTGTTTCTATTATTATTATCATCCTTACCAACTTACTTGTGTTTCTA
>NW_013950518.1:0-467 GCF_000517525.1 Limulus polyphemus
CAACGCAAAAGGTTAAAAAGAATTGGCTAAAGTTCCTTTAGTTCTTAAAACAACAGACATATGATCTACAGACAAAACAGATAAAGCTTTTAGGAGGTAATGAACAAGTTAGTTTTGAATTTTTTAAGAATTCTATTGTTGTCCGAAACATAAATTTCAAATTATTGGCTTGAAATCAAGATTTTGTTTGTTGGACCGCATTTGCCCTACAAAACTAACATTTATATCATCAATTTAACATATTGTTTATTTTTACACACGTGCACGGATACTAAATGTTTACGTAGTTTTTGTAGGGTGTGTATAAATATAATCCTATACACCGGTGTGTTTTAGTCAGTTACAACATTAGTGTACAAACAACCGCTGCAACCAGGGTCTAACAGAAAAAACAAGAGCGAATACATTAAACTTTGAACAACTACAGATACTCAAAATAAATCTTTCAAACAGTTCGAATATATAAC
>NW_013950519.1:0-210 GCF_000517525.1 Limulus polyphemus
CTAACAAGCCACAAGAATTAACAATACTGTGTACTATCACTAACAAGCCAAAAGATATAAAGATACTGTGTACTGTCAATAAGAAGACATAAGATTTAACGCGATTGTGTACTGTCAATAAGAAGACACTAGATTTAACAATACTCTGTACTGTCGATAAGAAGACACAAGATTTAACGATACTGTGTACTGTCAATAAGAAGACACAAG
>NW_013950520.1:0-412 GCF_000517525.1 Limulus polyphemus
TATTGTGTCTTCTTATTGACAGTACACATTATCGTTAAATCTTGTGTCTTCTTACTGACAGTACACATTATCGTTGAATATTGTGTCTTATTATAGACAGTACACAGTATCGTTAAATCTTGTGTCTTCTTATTGACAGTACACAGTATCGTTTAATATTTTTTGTGTTCTTATTGATAGTACACAGTATTTATAAATCTTGTTTCTTTTTATTCACAGAACACAGTATCGTTAAATCTTGTTCTTCTTATTGACAGTACACAGTATTGTTAAATCTTGTGTCTTTTTATTGACAGTACACAGTATCGTTAAATCTTGTGTCTTCTTATTGAGAGTACACAGTATTGTTAAATCTTGTGTCTTCTTATGGACAGTACACAGTATAGTTAAATCTTGTGTCTTCTTATTGACA
>NW_013950521.1:0-290 GCF_000517525.1 Limulus polyphemus
AATACCTTACAATTCATTCAGCTTGGATAGTAGCTTGTGTTACGTTACAATTCATTCAGCTTGGATAGTAGCTAGTGTTACCTTACAATTCATTCAGCTTGGATAGTAGCTAGCATTCCCTTACAATTCATTCAGCTTGGATAGTAGCTAGTATTACCTTACAATTCATTCCACTTGGATAGTGGCTAGTGTTACCTTACAATTCATTCAGCTTGGATAATAGCTAGTGTTACCTTACAATTCATTCAGCTTGGATAGTAGCTAGTGTTACTTTACAATTCATTCAGCTT
>NW_013950522.1:0-263 GCF_000517525.1 Limulus polyphemus
ATGAACACTTAGGTGTAACTCTAGTTACGGAATTTATAACCACCATACTCATCTTTAGCCTTACTTAGAACAACTACTCCATGAAAACTTAGGTGTAACTCTAGTTACAGAATTTATAACCACCATACTCATCTTTAGCCTTACTTGGTACAACGACTACATGAACACGTATGTGTAACTCTAGTTACAGAATTTATAACCATCATACTCCATCTTTAGCCTTACTTGGTACAACTACTCCACGAACAATTAGGTGTAACTCT
>NW_013950523.1:0-209 GCF_000517525.1 Limulus polyphemus
TAGTACAATACGTCATAAGGTCATAAAGACTCCGTGTATTCACTTGTTATATAAAATACAGTTATAATTACAACAGCATGCCAAACTTTAATACATCCTTAGGTCATAAAGACCCCGTGTATTCACTTGTTATATAAATTACTTTTCTAATTACAACAGTACGTCATTGTACAATACATTTTAAGGTCATAAAGACCCCGTGTATTCAA
>NW_013950524.1:0-344 GCF_000517525.1 Limulus polyphemus
CAGCTTTATAGTGGTAATTTTCTAAACTAAGCTATAAAACGTACTGTAAATATACATATAGTAATTAATTACCGTTATAGTTGTAATTTTGTAAACTAAACTGTAAAACGTACTGTAAATATACATATGGTAGTTAATTACCTTTATAATGATAATTTTGTAAAACTAAACTATAAAACGTACTGTAAATATAGATATGGTAGTTAATTACCTTTATAGTGGTAATTTTGTAAAACTAAACTATAAAACATACTATAAATATACATATTATAGTTAATTACCTTTATAGTGGTAATTTTGTAAAACTAAAACATAAAAAAGTACTGTAAATATACATTTGGTAG
>NW_013950525.1:0-334 GCF_000517525.1 Limulus polyphemus
ACGGACATTTGAGGAGCCAGTGTAGGAAGAATATTACCAACAAGTCGGCCTTAAGGAGACCAGTAGTGGTTGGTGTTGAGCGACGACCACCAACCCCCATCTTGAAAGTCCCAACAGCTAGGTGTAAAATGCCAAGCACACACAGTGTCTATGTGACAGGAAAGCTGGATGGCCAAAGGTGCAACTTTGTCATAGACTCTGCGTCTCAGCAAACCCTTGTGAGCATCAAGGTGTTAGATCACGAAGGAGCACCAGAAGCCATACAGAAGCTTTATGGTGTGACAGGACATTCTACAAGGTTGTGGGACCGAGTGTGGGTAACTATCGAGCTCAT
>NW_013950526.1:0-415 GCF_000517525.1 Limulus polyphemus
CTAGTTAACTTGAAGAAAGTTAATTGCATGTTATTATTGAACTTGAAGATAGTTAATTGTTTGTTATTAGTTAACTTGAAGAAAGTTAGATGTATGTTATTAGTTAACTTGAAGAAAGTTAATTGCATGCTATTAGTTAACTTGAAGGAAGTTAATTGTATGTTATTATGTAACTTGAAGAAAGTTAATTGTTTGTTATTAGTTAACTTAAGAAAGTTAGATGTATGTTATTAATTAACTTTCTTCAAGTTAACTAATAACATACATCTAACTTTCTTCAAGTTAACTATGCTATTAGTTAACTTGAAGAAAGTTAATTGTTCGTTATTAGTTAACTTGAAGAAAGTTAATTGTATGTTATTAGTTAACTTGAAGAAAGGCAAGTAAAAGTTATTAGTTAACTTGAAAAAAGTTA
>NW_013950527.1:0-343 GCF_000517525.1 Limulus polyphemus
ATGGTCTAGTTCAAACATGTGCTTTACAGTTTTAGAATTACCCATAAGTATTTTATGGTCTAGTTCAAACATGTGCTTTACAGTTTTAGAATTACCCATAAGTATTTTATGGTCTAGTTCAAACACGTGCTTTACAGTTTTAGAATTACCCATAAGTAATTTATGGTCTACTTCAAACATGTGCTTTACAGTTTTAGAATTACCCATAAGTATTTTATGGTCTAGTTCAAACACGTGATTTACAGTTTTAGAATTACCCATAAGTATTTTATGGTCTAGTTTAAACACGTGCTTTACAGTTTTAGAATTACCCATAAATACTTTTATGGTCTAGTTCAAATAC
>NW_013950528.1:0-370 GCF_000517525.1 Limulus polyphemus
GTTAAATCTTGTGTCTTCTTATTGACAGTACACAGTATTGTAAAATCTTGTGTCTTCTTATTGAAAGTACACAGTATCGTTAAATCTTGTGTTTTCTTATTGACAGTACACATTATCGTTAAATCTTGTGTCTTCTTATTGACAGTACACAGTATCGTTAACTCTTGTGTCTTCTTATTGACAGTACACAATATCGTTAAATCTTGTTTTTCTTATTGACAGTACACAGTATTGTTAAATCTTGTATTTTCTTACTGACAGTACACATTATCGTTGAATATTGTGTCTTCTTATTGACAGTACACAGTATTGTTAAATCTTATGTCTTTTTATTGACAGGATACATTATTGTTAAATCTTGTGTCTTCTT
>NW_013950529.1:0-323 GCF_000517525.1 Limulus polyphemus
TTTATGAATATTATCGTCACACATGTTATAGGTTATCGTAGAGCAAGTATAGCAGGTGAAGGGCTATACGTAGCACGTTGATTTGAAGTATTTGTAACTTATGAATATTATCGTCACACATGTTACAAGTTATCGTAGAGCAAGTATAGCAGGTGAAGGGTTATACGTAGCACGTTGATTTAAAGTATTTGTAATGTATGAATATTATTGTCACACATGTTACAAGTTATCGTAGAGCAAGTATAGCAGATGAAGGGCTATACGTAACACGTTGATTTAAAGTATTTGTAATTTATGAATATTATCGTCACACATGTTATAGG
>NW_013950530.1:0-539 GCF_000517525.1 Limulus polyphemus
TTGTAGGTATCACCCTAGTTGTTTAACTCTACCCAGCTGTTTAATGTGGGTGAATCAATGAATCAAGTGGTAGTTATCACCCTAATTGTTTAAATCTACCCAGCCGTATAATGTGGGTGAATCAATGAATCAAGTGTTAAGTATAACCCTAGTTGTTTAAATTTACACATCTGTATAATGTGGGTGAATCAATGAATCAAGTGGTAAGTTTGTTTAAATTTACACATCTTTATAATGTGGGTGAATCAATGAATCAAGTGGTAAATATCACCTCAGTTGTTTAACACTACCCAGCTGTATAATGTGGGTGAATCAATGAATCAAGTGGTAAGTATCACTCTACTTGGGTAAGTATCACCCTACTTGTTTAAATCTACACATCTGTATAATGTGGGTGAATCAATGAAACAAGTGGTAAGTATCACCCTACTTGTTTAAATCTACACATTTGTATAATGTGGGTGAAGCAATGAATCAAGTGGTAAGTATCACCCTAGTTGTTTAAATCTACACACCTGTATAATGTGGGTGAATCAATG
>NW_013950531.1:0-209 GCF_000517525.1 Limulus polyphemus
TATATTTCTAGTGAAAGTATGTAGATATAGGTTTATACAAGTAGGTGTGGTGTGTGGTAAAGCCTATCTTTCTAGTGGAAGTATGTAAATATAGATTTATACAAACAGGTGTGGTGTGTAGTAAAGCCTATCTTTCTAGTGGAAGTATGTAGATATAGGTTTATACAAGTAGGTGTGGTATGTGGTAAAGCCTATATTTCTAGTGGAAA
>NW_013950532.1:0-326 GCF_000517525.1 Limulus polyphemus
CGATACTGTGTACTGTCAATAAGAAGACACGAGATTTAACGATACTGTGTACTGTCAATAAGAAGGCAGAAGATATAACAATAATGTGTCCTGTCAATAAGAAGACACAAGATTTAACGATACTGTGTACTGTCAATAAGAAGACACAAGATTTAACGATACTGTGTACTGTCAATAAGAAGACACAATATTCAACGATAATGTGTACTGTCAGTAAGAAAACAATATTTAACAATAATGTGTCCTTTCAATAAGAAGTCACAAGATTTTACGATACTGTGTACTGTCAATAAGAAGACACAAGATTTAACGATACTGTGTACTGT
>NW_013950533.1:0-210 GCF_000517525.1 Limulus polyphemus
ACAGGACACATTATTGTTAAATCTTGTGTTTTCTTACTGACAGTACACACTATCGTTGAATATTGTGTCTTCTTATCGACAGTACACAGTATCGTTAAATCTTGTGTCTTCTTATTGACAGTACACAGTATCGTAAAATCTTGTGTCTTTTTATTGACAGGACACATTATTGTTAAATCTTGTGTTTTCTTACTGACAATACACATTATC
>NW_013950534.1:0-369 GCF_000517525.1 Limulus polyphemus
TTGAGTATGGTGGTTATAAATTCGGTAACTAGAGTTACATCTAGGTGTTCATGGAGTAGTTGTACCAAGTAAGGCTAAAGATGAGTATGGTGGTTATAAATTCGGTAACTACAGTTACACCTAAGTGTTCGTGGAGTAGTTGTACCACGTAAGGCTAAAGATGAGTATGGTGGTTAAAAATTATGTAATTAGAGTTACAACTAGGTTTCTGGTACAACTACTCCATCGTAAGGCTAAAGATGAGTATGGTGGTTTAAATTCGGTAACTATAGTTACACCTCGGTGTTTATGGCGTAGTTGTACCAAGTAAGGCTAAAAATGAGTATGGTGGATATATATTCGCTGACTATAGTTACACCTTGGTTTTTA
>NW_013950535.1:0-571 GCF_000517525.1 Limulus polyphemus
ACAACCTACTTGTCAATAACGTATATAAAACAACCTACTTGTCAATAACGTATATAAAACAATCTACTTGTCAATAATGTATCTAAAACAATCTACTTGTCAATAATGTATCTTAAACAATCTACTTGTCAATAACGTATCTAAAACAATCTACTTGTCAATAACGTATCTAAAACAATCTACTTGTCAATAACGTATCTGAAACAACCTACTTGTCAATAATGTATCTAAAACAATCTACTTGTCAATAACGTATCTAAAACAATCTACTTGTCAATAACGTATCTAAAACAATCTACTTGTCAATAATGTATCTAAAACAATCTACTTGTCAATAACGTATCTAAAACAGTCTACTTGTCAATAATGTATCTAAAACAGTCTACTTGTCGATAACGTATCTAAAACAATCTACTTGTCAATAATGTATCTAAAACAATCTACTTGTCAATAATGTATCTAAAACAATCTACTTGTCAATAACGTATCTAAAACAATCTACTTGCCAATAACGTATATAAAACAATGTACTTGTCAATAACGTATCTAAAACAGATCTACTTGTCAATAA
>NW_013950536.1:0-451 GCF_000517525.1 Limulus polyphemus
TGTGTCTTCTTATTGACAGTACACAGTATCGTTAAATCTTCTGTCTCCTTATTGACAAGACACATTATTGTTAAATCTTGTGTTTTCTTACTGACAGTCCACATTATCGTTGAATATTGTGTCTTCTTATTGACAGTACACAGTATCGTTAAATCTTGTGTCCTCTTATTGACAGGACACATTATTGTTAAATCTTGTGTTTTCTTACTGACAGTACACAGTATTGTTAAATCTTGTGTCTTCTTATTGACAGTACACAGTATAGTTAAATCTTGTGTCTTCTTATTGACAGTACACAGTATCGTTAAATCTTGTGTCTTCTTATTGATAGTACACAGTATTGTTAAACTTGTGTCTTCTTATTGACAGTACACAGTATCGTTAAATCTTGTTTCTTTTTATTGACAGTACACAGTATCGTTAAATCTTGTGTCTTCTTATTGATAGTACA
>NW_013950537.1:0-766 GCF_000517525.1 Limulus polyphemus
ATTATCATTGACAAGAACTGCACTTATGGTTTGCTGTTGTTCTAGAAATCTTTCATCAACCACTATGTAGTTAGTTCCAATTTGTAGGCTCATGATGTATGATTTGATGATTAGACAGATTTGAATCAACATGTTTTTTTCTGCAATGTTCTTTTACATTTATTGTTAGCAGCAATTTATGAAATGGAAACCCTTTGTTGATTGGCAAGTCATATGGAATTGTTTACTGATGTCAAAGGAACAACAAGAGATATTGAGGTTAGACAGCTGTTGGCATTAAGGAGGGATTTGTGGATATGTTAGAACACTGGAATTTGAGCTGCAAGTTCATGACATGTTATGGTATACAATTCTTTAAGTAATAAAAGAGCATTTATGTAATATACTTGTATTCCTTGCTTTGGTCTTAATTTAGAATCCTACAGATGCTTTAATATTGTTGCTTCTGTTTTTTTTTATTCAGGAGATCTTGGCTGTAAGAAATAAACACTAGTAAATATACAAAACATTCGAAAACCAGGTGTTACAGGATGTTTGATCTCGGTGGGTTACATGTGTGTATACAGTTATGATTATGAAAAAAATACACCGAGAAAATCATATTAAACTTTACCCACTACTGAATAAAAGTAATAGTTTAAACACAATTCATCTGCACAAGGTTATTAATGATATGCAAGGATACAAATTTACTGTTGAGACAGTAATATAACCTTCTCTGTACAAGTGTAGTCATTTTG
Organism: Limulus polyphemus; assembly: GCF_000517525.1. Classification (NCBI taxonomy): domain Eukaryota; kingdom Metazoa; phylum Arthropoda; class Merostomata; order Xiphosura; family Limulidae; genus Limulus; species Limulus polyphemus. The sequence continues at coordinate 741 of NW_013950537.1, forward strand.
ACCAACCTTGTAGCTACCATGAAACT
>NW_013950538.1:0-208 GCF_000517525.1 Limulus polyphemus
AGTACACAGTATCGTTAAATCTTGTGTCTTTTTATGGATAGTACACAGTATTGCTAAATCGTGTGTCTTCTTATTGAGAGTACACAGTATCGTTAAATCTTGTGTCTTATTATTGACAGGACACATTATTGTTAAATCTTGTGTTTTCTTACTGACAGTACATATTATCGACGAATATTGTCTCTTCTCATTGAAAGTACACAGTATC
>NW_013950539.1:0-408 GCF_000517525.1 Limulus polyphemus
TTTTGTTGACTTGGACAACTGTCTTTTTAGTCCTTCTTCCACTAGACTTTGTTAACTTTGATAACGATCATTTTAATAATTCTTACACTAGATTTTTTGACATTCATAATGGTCTTTTTAGTCCTTATTACACTAGATTTTTTGACATTCATAATGATCTTTTTGTTCTTCTTTCATTATATATTTACGACTTTGGAAGTCTCTTTTTAGTAATTCTTACACCAAATTTTTTGACATTCATAATGATCTTTTTGTTTTTTGACATTCATAATGATCTTTTTGTACTTCTTTCATTATATAGTTACGACTTTGAAACTCTCTTTTTAGTAATTCTTACACTAGATTTTTTTGACTTGGATAACTGTCCGACTTTGAAACTCTCTTTTTAGTAATTCTTACACTAGATTT
>NW_013950540.1:0-1383 GCF_000517525.1 Limulus polyphemus
AAAGATTTCTAGAACAACAGCAAACCATAAGAGCAGTTCTTGTCAATGATAATCAAGATGGTATCTTATGCTAAAAAACACTACCATTACTATATTTCAAATAATACACAGAGTGCTATACCAATTGAATGATTTTTACTGAGGTGTTAGGTATTGAGATTAATAGTTTAGTATCTTTATCTAGATTTAAATACAAACTTTTCGCTGCATTAAAATACTTTTTTTGTGAACTTTCGTTTAATAATTGTAATGCCAGATATCAGTCATTGTCACAATTGTTGCCCAAATACCTACTTTAGCACTTGTTTCACCAAATATTATACTATTGTTTAGGTAAATTAATATGTAGAATTATATAAGATTTTACTCTGTGTTAAAATATTTTTACTTGTGAGTTTCAGCCCTTTTACAGGAACCTTCATGGGTAACAGTGTACTGAGCATTGGAAATTTGTTTAACTGTGGAACACTACTTGTGGAACAGACTATTTGGCAGTAAAGGAAATAAGACTCTCCAGATCTGAATTCAACTTCAGTAGACTGAATACATTTGCATTTGATCATGATGTCCTTGATTTGTGTCCTCATCCTGACAGTGTTTCAGTTTTGTGTTTATATGTAAATCAGAAGCAAATGTCAGTTGTTTCAGAAAGTCATTTTTTTGTAAATTGGAAAAATTCAGTGTAAGCGAGAGGGCTTCTTCTGTATATCTACTTTTCAGATCTATAGCTAGCTATACTTTCTTTGTTTTTTCTTTTCCCAAATGACTGTGGCTCAGGTGGGTTGTAAAGGAAAATCTCTATAAAAGAAGATAACACTGGCTACCCTGTCAAATTAGTGAATTGGTCTCAGCATCCTCTTTAGGCAGGCTCTTTATATGTAAAACTCATCTTGTATAAGTATTATGATATGGTTTATTTCCTGGTGATACAAGGCATTCAAGCCAATACTTTTTGTTTTAGGTGTTTAATACTTAAGGTTTAACTTGTAACCTAAGACATGGCAGATTTACACACACAAAAACTAATCTTTAAATGATTGTATTTCTTGTCAGAAATCTCCGAGATAAATGACTGATAAACTTGTGCAACAAAAAGTATTAGTTGGATAAAAAAAACTCGAATTTTTAGAAATCTAAATAAAAAACTGTTACTCCAATAATTAGCTGATATCACTTGGCCAGATAATATAAGCTGAATGCTGGTGAAATAGTCTTTTTAATTCTATTAATTTCTATTAATAAAATTCAAAAAAAGGGAATACTACTGTACAAAACTTTGTAATAAAATGTTTTCACTTGATTTAATTAAACATTTTATCAGAACACTTCTGGATATTTGAGAGTCTAACTTCATTCATTTAAAAAATATTAAAGATAAAAAGT
>NW_013950541.1:0-458 GCF_000517525.1 Limulus polyphemus
TAAATACATAAGTTGAATTACTGTCAGTTTATTGTTAAATCCGTTACTTGAATAACTGTCAGTTTATTGTTAAATCCATTAGTTGAATTACTATCAGTTTATTCTTTAAATCCGTTAGTTGAATTACTATCAGTTTATTCTTTAAATCCGTTAGTTGAGTTACTTTCAGTTTATTGTTTAAATACGTTAGTTGAATTTCTATCAGTTTATTGTTAAATGCGTTACTTGAATTACTCTCAGTTTATTGTTTAAAACTGTTAGTTGAATTACTGTCAGTTTATTGTTAAATCCGTTACTTGAATAACTGTCCAGTTTATTGTTCAATCCATTAGTTGAATTACTATCAGTTTATTGTTTAAATCCGTTAGTTGAATTACTGTCAGTTTGTGTTTAAATCCGTTAGTTGAATTACTATCAGTTTATACTTTAAATCTGTTAGTTGAATTACTATCAGTTTA
>NW_013950542.1:0-250 GCF_000517525.1 Limulus polyphemus
AAAGACTATAAAGACCGTTATGAATGTCAAAATATCGAGTGTAAGAATTACTAAAAATACCGTTATCAAAGTCGTGAATATATAATGTAAGAAAGACAAAAAAGACCATTATGAATGTCAAAAAATATAGTGTAATAAGGACTAAAAAGATCATTATGAATGTCAAAAAATCTAGTGTAAGAATTATTAAAATGATCGTTATCACAGTTAACAAAATCTAGTGGAAGAAGGACTAAAAAGACAGTTATCC
>NW_013950543.1:0-403 GCF_000517525.1 Limulus polyphemus
TTCGGTAACTATAGTTACACCTAGGTGTTCATGGAGTAGTTGTACCAAGTAATTCAAAAGATGAGTATGGTGGTTATAAATTCGGTATCTAGAGGTAAAATTAGGTGTTCGTGGAGTAGTTGTACCAAATAACGCAAAAAATGAGTATGGTGGTTATAAATTCGGTAACTATAATTACGCCTAGGTGTTCGTGGAGTTTTTGTACAAAGTAAAGCTAAAGAGGAGTATGGTGGTTATAAATTCGGTAACTAGAGTTACACCTAGGTGTTCGTGGAGTTGTTCTACCAAATAACTCTAAAGATGAATATGGTGGTTACAAATTCTGTAACTAGAGTTGCACATAGGTGTTCATGGTGTAGTTGTTCCAAGTAAGGCTAAAGATGAGTATGATGATTATAAATTT
>NW_013950544.1:0-291 GCF_000517525.1 Limulus polyphemus
TTTGTGTCTTCTTATTGACACAAAATTGTATCGTTAAATCTTGTGTCTTCTTATTGATAGTACACAGTATCGTTAAATCTTGTGTCTTCTTATAGACAGTACACAGTATCGATAAATCTTGTGTCTTATTATTGACAGTACACAGTATCGTTAAATCTTGTGTCTTCTTATTAACAGTACACAGTATCGTTAAATCTTGTGTCTTCTTATTGACAGTACACAGTATCATTAAATCTTGTGTCTTCTTATTGACAGTACACAGTATCGTTAAATCTTGTGTCTTTTATTGAT
>NW_013950545.1:0-355 GCF_000517525.1 Limulus polyphemus
TTTGTTCAACAAGATAAACAGATGTTAAATAACAAGTTTGTTCGACAAGATAGACAGATATTAGATAACAAGTTTGTTCGACAAGATAGACAGATATTAGATAACAAGTTTATTCAACAATATAGATGTTAAATAATATGTTTGTTCAACAAAATAGACAGATGTTAAATAATATGTTTGTTCAACAAAATAGACAGATGTTAAATAACAAGTTTGTTCGACAAGATAGACAGATATTAGATAACAAGTTTATTCAACAATATAGATGTTAAATAATATGTTTGTTCAACAAAATAGACAGATGTTAAATAATATGTTTGTTCAACAAAATAGACAGATGTTAAATAATAAATTT
>NW_013950546.1:0-315 GCF_000517525.1 Limulus polyphemus
AAGAGAGCTTAGGCGAGAGCATTGGCAAAGGAGATGAGGTCTACGAAAATTAGAACAAACTGGTTGGTTAGAGCATTTATCAGTGGTATGCGAGTTGTATAATAGGCACCTCTCACAGTGCAGAGCCTGGGGGGCCGGGGAACGGGAAGCTTCAACCCGATGTCGTTGAAGTAAAAGAAATGCTCCATTAGACAAGAAATGATCTATAGTGTCACTATTCTCAGCCAAAACACGAATCATGAAGGTAGGACCTGAGGAATTTTGAATGTGAATGGCATGCTTGACTGATATAGTTTCAAGTAGAAATTCGGAAAA
>NW_013950547.1:0-291 GCF_000517525.1 Limulus polyphemus
GTTAAATCTTGTGTCTTCTTATTGACAGTACACAGTATTGATAAATCCTCTATCTTCTTATTGACAGGACACAGTATTGTTAAATCTTGTGTCTTCTTATTGATAGTACACAGTATTGATAAATCCTTTATCTTCTTATTGACAGGACACAGTATTATTAAATGATGTGTCTTCTTATTGACAGTACACAGTATTGATAAATCCTGTATCTTCTTATTGACAGTACACAGTATTGATAAATCCTCTATCTTCTTATTGACAGGACACAGTATTGTTAAATCTTGTGTCTTC
>NW_013950548.1:0-280 GCF_000517525.1 Limulus polyphemus
GATACTGTGAACTGTCAATAAGAAGACACAAGATTTATCGATACTGTGTACTGTCAATAAGAAGACACAAGATTTAACGATACTTTGTACTTTCAATAAGAAGACACAAGATTTAACAAAACTGTGTACTGTCAATAAGAGGACACACGATTTAACAATACTGTGAACTGTCAATAAGAAGTCACAAGATTTAACGATACTGTGTACCGTCAGTAAGAAGACCCAAGATTTGACGATACTGTGTACTGCCAATAAGAAGACACAAGATTTAACTATACTG
>NW_013950549.1:0-259 GCF_000517525.1 Limulus polyphemus
TTGGAACAATTACTCCATGAACACTTATATTTAACTCTGGTTACCGAATTTATAACCCCCATACTCATCTTTAGCGTTATTTGGTACAACTACTTCATAAACACCTAGGTGTAACTCTAGTTACCGAATTTATAACCCCCATACTCATCTTAAGCGTTATTTGGTACAACAACTCCACGAACACTTAGGTGTAACTCTAGTTTACAAATTTTATATCCACCATATTCATCTTTAGCCTTACTTGGTACAACTATTCCAC
>NW_013950550.1:0-256 GCF_000517525.1 Limulus polyphemus
CGTTAAATCTTGTGTCTTCTTATTGACAGTACACAGTTTTGTTAAATCTTGTGTCTTTTTATTGACAGTACACAGTATAGTTAAATCTTGTGTCTTCTTATTGACAGTACACAGTATCGTTAAATCTTGTGTCTTCTTATTGAAAGTACACAGTATCGTTAAATCTTGTGTCTTCTTACTGAAAGTACACAGTATTGTTAAATCTTGAGTCTTCTTATTGACAGTACACAGTATTGTTAAATCTTGTGTCTTCATA
>NW_013950551.1:0-266 GCF_000517525.1 Limulus polyphemus
GTTCATCTAACCATTAGCCAATACCAAACATTGTTCATCTAACCATTAGTCAATACCAAAAATTGTTCATCTAACCATTAGCCAATACCAAACATTGTTCATCTAACCCTTAGCCAATACCAAACATTGTTCATCTAACCATTAGCCAATACCAAACATTGTTTATCTGACCATTAGCCAGTAACAAACATTGTTTGTCTAATCATTAGTCAATACCAAACATTGTTTATTGAACCTTTAGCCAATATCTACCATTAATCATCTAA
>NW_013950552.1:0-208 GCF_000517525.1 Limulus polyphemus
TTATACATGTCTAAAGTTACTGTCAAGTATGGTTAGGAAGTTTCAAGGTTGGTTATATGTGTCTAAAGTTACTGTCAAATATAGGTATTAAGTTTCAAGGTTGGTTATACATGTCTCATGTTACTGTCAAATAAATGTAGGAAGTTTCAAGGTTGGTTATACATGTCTAAAGTTACTGTCAAATAAATGTAGGAAGTTTCAAGGTTGG
>NW_013950553.1:0-408 GCF_000517525.1 Limulus polyphemus
GTCTTCTTATTGACAGTACACAGTATCGTTAAATCTTGTGTCTTCTTTTTGAAAGTACAGAGTATCGTTAAATCTTGTGTCTTCTTATTGACAGTACACAGTATTGTTAAATCTTGTGTCTTCTTACTGAGAGTACACAGTATTGTTAAATCTTGTGTCTTCTTATTCACAGTACACAGTATTGTTAAACCCTGTGTCTTCTTATTGAGAGTACACAGTATTGTTAAATCTTTTGTCTTCTTATTGACAGTACACGGTATAGTTAAATCTTGGTCTTCTTATTGACAGTACACAGTATCGTTAAATCTTGTGTTTTCTTTTTGACAGTACACAGTATTTCTAAATCTTGTGTCTTCTTATTGACAGTACACAGCATTGTTAAATCTTGTGTCTTCTTAGTGACAGTAC
>NW_013950554.1:0-918 GCF_000517525.1 Limulus polyphemus
GGTAGATAAGGGATGGTCATTAGAGTAATGACAGAATATGTATGATGATAGATAAGGGATGGTCATTAGAGTAATGACATAATACAAGTGAACGATGGTAGATAAGGGATGGTCATTAGAGTAATGACAGAATATAAGTGTATGATGGTAGATAAGGGATGGTCATTAGAGTAATGACAGAATATGTATGATGGTAGATAAGGGATGGATATTCTGTCATTTCTCTAATGAACGTGTATGATGATAGATAAGGGATGACCATTAGAGTAATGACAGAATATAAGTGAACGATGGTCATTAGAGTAATGACAGAATATAAGTGAACGATGGTAGATAAGGGATGGCCATTAGAGTAATGACAGAATATAAGTGAACGATTGGTAGATAAGGGATGAGGGATGGTCATTAGAGTAATGACAGAATATAAGTGTATGATGGTAGATAAGGGATGGTCATTAGAGTAATGACAGAATATACGTGTATGATGATAGATAAGGGATGGTCATTAGAGTAATGACAGAATATAAGTGAACGATGGTCATTAGAGTAATGACAGAATATAAGTGAACGATGATAGATAAGGGATGGCCATTAGAGTAATGACAGAATAAAAGTGTACGATGGTGGATAAGGGATGGTCATTAAAGTAATGACAGAATATGTATGATGATAGATAAGGGATGGTCATTAGAGTAATGACAGAATATAAGTGTATGATGGTAGATAATGGATGGTCACTAAAGAAATGACAGAATATACGTGTATGATGATAGATAAGGGATGGTCATTAGAGTAATGACAGAATATAAGTGAACGATGATAGATAAGGGATGGTCATTAGAGTAATGACAGAATATAAGTGAACGATGATAGATAAGGGATGGTCATTAGAGTAATGACAGAATATACGTGTATGAT
>NW_013950555.1:0-258 GCF_000517525.1 Limulus polyphemus
CAGTACACAGTATTGATAAATCCTGTATCTTCTTATTGACAGGACACAGTATTGTTAAATCTTGTCTCTTCTTATTGACAGTACACAGTATCGTTAAATCTTGTGTCTTCTTATTGACAGTACACAGTATTGATAAATCCTGTATCTTCTTATTGACAGGACTCAGTATTGTTAAATCTTGTGTCTTTTTACTGACAGTACACAGTATTTATTGACAGTACACAGTATCGTTAAATCTTTTGGCTTGTTATTGACAGT
>NW_013950556.1:0-377 GCF_000517525.1 Limulus polyphemus
GAAAAATATTAAATAAGTGTAAAAACTAATATTTTAAATAATAAGTACGAACATGTATATGAAAATAAAATAGTTAAGTAACTCCGTGAATATATACAATCCAATGGGAGTTTTACCAATATTTAGATATGCTACACAACGTATTAAAATTTAGAGACAGGGTTGAAAAAATATGAAATTAATATAAATTACAAAGTTTTGTTTTTACACATTGCACGAACATTGCACATATAACAAATATCACTTTGAAAATTAATTTGTGGTTAAACATGTGATTGTCTCTATATGACAATAAAGTCGTAAAATAAAAATACAATATGAACATTTTGTTTTAATAAAAAGACCAAACTAAATGGATAGGATGAATAGCAGAATAA
>NW_013950557.1:0-207 GCF_000517525.1 Limulus polyphemus
CATGGGTAACGTTAGACTGTAAGTAAACTCTCTTAGAAACATGTGTAATGGTAAACTGAATGTATACTCTACCAGAAACATGTGTAATGGTAAACTGTACGTAAGCTCTCTCAGAAACGTGTAACACTAGACTGTACGTAACTTTCCCAGAAACATGGGTAACGTTAGACTGTAAGTAAACTCTCCAAGAAACGTGTATAATGGTAA
>NW_013950558.1:0-413 GCF_000517525.1 Limulus polyphemus
ATATAATGAAAGACCTACCAGTCACTATCCATGTGTATTAAAAGACCTACAGCAACTATCCATCTATATTAAAAGACCTACCAGTTACCATCCATCTATTTTAAAAGACCTACCAGCTACTATCCATCTATAATAAAAGACCTACCAGCAACTACCCATCTATATTAATAGACCTACCAGCCACTATCCATCTATATTAAAAGACCTACCAGCCACTATCCATCTGATTAAAAGACCTTCCAGCCACTACCCATCTATATAAAAGACCTACCAGCCAATATCCATCTGTATTAAAAGACCTACCAGTCACTATCCATCTGTATTAAAAGACCTACCAGTCACTATCCATCTATAATAAAAGACCTACCAGCCACTACCCATCTATCGTAAAAGACCTACCAGTTACTATCCAT
>NW_013950559.1:0-614 GCF_000517525.1 Limulus polyphemus
TCACTAACAAGCCACAAGATTTAACGATACTGTGTACTGTCAATAAGAAGACCGAGAATTTAACAATACTGTTCACTGTCGATAAGAAGACACAAGATTTAACGAAACTGTGTACTGTCGATAAGAAGACAAAATATTTAACAATACTGTGTACTGTCAATAAGAAGACACAAGATTTAACGATACTGTGTACTATCAATAACAAGCCATAAGATTTAACGATACTGTGTCAGTACACAGTATTGTTAAATCTTGTCTTCTTTTGATAGTACATAGTATTGTTAAATCTTGTGTCTTCTTATTGACAGTACACAGTATTGTTAAATCTTGTGTCTTCTTATTGACAGTACACAGTATTGTTAAATCTTGTGTCTTCTTATTGACAGTACACAGTATTGTTAAATCAGTACACAGTATCGTTAAATCTTGTGGCTTGTTAGTGATAGTACACAGTATTGTTAAATCTTGTCTTCTTTTTGATAGTACATAGTATTGTTAAATCTTGTGTCTTCTTATTGACAGTACACAGTATTGTTAAATCTTGTGTCTTCTTATTGAGTCAATAAAAAGACACACGTTTTAACAATGCTGGTGTCTTCTTATTGACAGTACAT
>NW_013950560.1:0-207 GCF_000517525.1 Limulus polyphemus
TCTTGTGTCTTCTTATTGACAGTACACAGTATTGTTAAATCTTGTGTCTTCTTAATGAGATACACAGTCTCGTTAAATTTTGTGTCTCCTTATTGACAGTACACATTTTAGTTAAATTTTGTGTCTTCTTATTGACAGTACAAGTATCGTTAAATCTTGTGTCTTCTTATTGACAGTACACAGTATTGTTAAATCTTGTGTGTTCTT
>NW_013950561.1:0-581 GCF_000517525.1 Limulus polyphemus
TCCTTCTACCACTATATTTTGTCGACTGTTATAACGGTTTTTTAGTCCTCTTTCCACTAGATTTTTTTCACATTTATAACGGTCCTTTTAGTCTGTTTTCAACTAGATTTTGTTGACTTTGAAAACGGATTTTTTGTTTTACTTCTACTAGATTTTGTCGACGTTCATAACTGTCTTTTTAGGCCTTCATATACTGGATTTTCGACTCTGATAACGGTATTTTTAGCCCTTTTTCCACTTGATTTTCATGACTTTGATAACGGGTTTTTAGTTTTTCTTCTACTAGATTTTGTCGACGTTCATAACCATCTTTTTAGGCCTTTATAGACTGGATGTTTTCGACTTTGAAAACGGTTATTTGAGCCATTAAAGGATTAAAAAGACCATTATAAAAGTTATTAAATATAGTATAAGAGTTTATAACAGCCAACAAAATATAGTTGTAGAAGGACTAAAAAGACCGTTACTAAATTTTACAAAATCTTGCGAAGTCAGGACTAGAAATACCGTTATCAATATCGACAAAATATTAACGGTCTTTTAGTCCTCTTTCCACTAGATTTTGTTGACATTTATAAGGG
>NW_013950562.1:0-246 GCF_000517525.1 Limulus polyphemus
TAACCACCATACACATCTTTAGCGTTATTTGGTACAACAACTCCACGAATACCTAGGTGTAACTGTATTTACCGAATTTATAACCACCATACTCATCTTTAGCTTTTCTTGGCAAAACTACTACATGAACACCTAGGTGTAAATATAGTTACCGAACTTATAACCACCATACTCATCTTTAGCGTTATTTGGTACACTAACTCCACGAAACACCTAAGTGTAACTCTAGTTACAGAATTTATAGCC
>NW_013950563.1:0-333 GCF_000517525.1 Limulus polyphemus
CTCACCTTTAGCCAATACCTAACATCGTTCATCTAACCATTAGTCAATACCAAACATTGTTCATCTAACCATTAGCCAATACCAAACATTGTTCATCTAACCATTAGCCAATAATTAACATTATTTTACTAACCATTAGCCAATACCAAACCATGTTCATCTCACCATTAGCCAATACCAAACATTGTTCATCTCACCATTAGCCAATACCAAACATTGTTCATCTCACCATTAGCCAATACCAAACACTGTTCATCTAACCCTTAGCCAATACCTAACATTGTTCATCTAATCATTAGTCATTACCAAACATTGTTCATCTAACCATTAGCC
>NW_013950564.1:0-542 GCF_000517525.1 Limulus polyphemus
TTTACTATCCCTAATGAAGTTTGTATATTGTTGTGATGTGTGTAATGTCACCTAACTATTCCTAATGAAGTGTGTATGTTATTATAGTGTGTGTAATGTCACCTAACTATCCCTAATGAAGTATGTATGTTATTATAATGTGTGTAATGTCACCTAACTATCCCTAATGAAGTGTGTATGTTATTATAATGTGTGTAATGTCACCTAACTATCCCTAATGAAGTATGTATATTATTGTGATGTGTGTAATGTCACCTAACTATCCCCACACACAATAATAACATACACACTTCATTAGGGATTGTACAGTGACATTACACACACAATAATAACATACACACTTCATTAGGGATTGTACAGTGACATTACACACATCACAATAATATACATACTTCATTAGGGATAGTTAGGTGACATTACACACACTATAATAACATACACACTTCATTATTATAATAACATACACACTTCATTAGGGATAGTTAGGTGACATTACAGGTGACATTACACACAAACTATCCCTAATGAAGTATGTATAATTA
>NW_013950565.1:0-207 GCF_000517525.1 Limulus polyphemus
GCAATGTCAAAGACCAACATCAAACAACAGTAAATATTAACGACATTTAAACAGGTAGTAACATAAAAGTGTCAAACACCAACATTAAACAACAGTAGATATTAACGACATTTAAACAGGTAGTAACATAGCAATGTCAAAGACCAACATCAAACAACAGTAAATACTAACGACATTTAAAAGGTAGTAACATAAAAGTGTCAAAGA
>NW_013950566.1:0-258 GCF_000517525.1 Limulus polyphemus
TATAGTTACAGAATTTATAACCATCATACTCATCTTTTACCTTACTTGGTACAACTACTCCATGAACACCTAGGAGTAACTATAGTTACCGAATTTATAACCACCATACTCATCTTTAGCATTCCTTGGTACAACTACTCCATGAACACTTAGGTGTAACTCTAGTTACCGAATTTATAACCATCATACACATCTTTAGCCTTACTTATAAATTCGGTAACTAGAGTTACAAACCACCATATTCATCTTTAGCCTTAC
>NW_013950567.1:0-240 GCF_000517525.1 Limulus polyphemus
ACCTAGGTGTAACACTAGTTTCCGAATATATAACCACCATACTCATATTTAGCGTTATTTGGTACAACAACTCCACGAATACCTAGGTGTAACTCCAGTTACCGAATTTATAACCATCATACTCATCTTTTGCTTTACTTAGTACAACTACTCCATGAACACATAGGTGTAACTCTAGTTACAGAATTTATAACCACCATACTCATCTTTAGCCTTACTTGGTACAACCTACTCCATAAA
>NW_013950568.1:0-333 GCF_000517525.1 Limulus polyphemus
GAAAATAACAACAAGGTCATATTGGTGCAAAATGTTGTTTCTTAAATTGTCAATACATGAACTATAAACTATTTTGTATCTTACTTTAGCATATATACAACCTGAGAAAGGCGGGGACTGTCCTACAGGATACACGCTAAGAGAAAGCCAATGTTGTAAGTCGTGCTTTGCTTCGGACATATGAGCAGAAATTTTGATTTTATTTGTAAGCAGTGGATTTATTTTAGTTGTAAACTGTCCTGGATGTCATGGATCTGAGAAATGGATCTTTAGGTGTAAATTTTGTAAACTTTCCATGATTCCTTTAAACTGTCCTGGATGGCATGGATCTGA
>NW_013950569.1:0-462 GCF_000517525.1 Limulus polyphemus
CACAAGATTTAACGATACTGTGTACTGTCAATAAGAAGAGACAATATTCGACGATAATGTGTCCTGTCAATAAGAAGACAGAAGATATAACGATACTAAGTACTGTCAATAAGAACACACTAGATTTAACGATACTGTGCACTGTCAATAAGAAGACACAAGATTTAACTATACTGTGTACTGTCAATAAGAAGACACAAGATTTAACGATACTATGTACTGTCATTAAGAAGACAAAGAATCGTTAAATCTTGTGTCTTCTTATTGACAGTACACAATATCGTTAAAAATGTGTACTGTCAATAAGAAGACACAAGATTTAACGATACTGTGTACTGTCAATAAGAAGACACAATATTAAACGATACTGTGTACTTTCAATAAGAAGACACAAGTATTAACGATACTGTGTACTGTACAATAAGAAGAGACAATATTCGACGATAATGTGTACTGTCAGTA
>NW_013950570.1:0-262 GCF_000517525.1 Limulus polyphemus
TTCGTGGAGTTATTGTACCAAGTAAGGCTAACGATGAGTATGGTGGTTATAAATTAGGTAACTAGAGTTACACCAAGGTATTCGAGGAGTAGTTGTACCAAGTAAGGCTAAAGATGAATATGGTGGTTATAAACTCGCTAACTAGAGTTACAGCTAGGTGTTCGTGGAGTTGTTGTACCAAACAACGCTAAAGATGAGTATGAGGGTTATAAATACGGTAACCTGAGTAAAACCTAAGTGTTCATGGAGTAGTTGTACCAAG
>NW_013950571.1:0-386 GCF_000517525.1 Limulus polyphemus
TCTAATACGGAAATTAAAAGCGAAAGTACATTTTTAGCGTACAATATGTTTTACCTGATGCGGAAATGAAAGCGAAAGTACAGTTTTGGTGTACAACATAAGGTGTTTTACCTGATGTGGAAATGAAAGCGAAAGTACAGTTTTGGTGTACAACATAAGGTGTTTACCTGATGCGGAAATGAAAGCGAAAGTACAGTTTTGGTGTACAACATAAGGTGTTTTACCTGATGCGGAAATGAAAGCGAAAGTACAGTTTTGGTGTACAACATAAGGTGTTTTACCTGATACAGAAATGAAAGCGAAAGTACAGATTTGGTGTACAACATGAGGTGTTTTACCTGATGCGGAAATGAAAGCGAAAGTACAGTTTTGGTGTACAACATAAG
>NW_013950572.1:0-223 GCF_000517525.1 Limulus polyphemus
GTAGATTTGTATTTCTGTCATTACTCAGATTCTGTAGATTTGTATTTCTATCTTCACTCAGGTCTTGTAGATTTGTATTTCTGTCATTACTCAGGTCTTGTATATTTGTATTTCTGTCTTTACTCGGGTCTTGTATATTTGTATTTCTGTCATTGCTCTTTTCTTGTAGATTTGTATTTCTGCCATTACTCAGATCTTGTAGATTTGTATTTCTGTCTTTACT
>NW_013950573.1:0-456 GCF_000517525.1 Limulus polyphemus
TTAGTTATTGAGTGAGATAAAACAATAATCAAAATACTATAACCACATGATGATTTGTTATTGAGTGAGAAAAAACAGTTATCAAAAACTATAACACATGATAATTAGTTATTGAGTGAGATAAAACAGTAATCAAAAAACTATAACCACACGATAATTAGTTATTGAGTAAGATAAAACAATAATCAAAAACTATAACCACATAATAATTAGTTATTGAGTTAGATAAAACAGTAATCAAAAACTATAAAGGTAGTGAGCAAGATCAAACAATAATCAAAAACTATAACCACATGATAATTAGTTATTGAGTTAGATAAAACAGTAATCAAAATACTATAACCACATGATGATTTGTTATTGAGTGAGAAAAACAGTAATCAAAAACTATAACCACATGATAATTAGTTATTGAGTAAGATAAAACAATAATCAAAAACTATAGCCACATGATGA
>NW_013950574.1:0-526 GCF_000517525.1 Limulus polyphemus
AGAAGAAAGACAAAATTTTAATAACACATTATGAAATAACCATTGGGAATTTTGATGAAAGGATATCCATTTTGAAACTCTTATATCAAGGGCATGTTTCAATTGAAATATGAGGAAAAACAATTTTTTCCAAAATTTGCTTAAAAACATGGGCTATAGCCTTGGCTTTTAGGTGAAAATATGATTTTTTTTGGAAACAAAATAAAGGGTATTTTTTTGACGCAAAATAAATAGAAAAATATCGAATGCTGCTTATTTCGTCGGAAAACTCAAAATTGTGACATTATAGCATTGACGAAAAATATTATGTCCCGTGAAATGATGAAAAAAATGAACTTTCGCTACCCCAGAGTAAAAAGGAACCAAAAGGTGGAGATTATTTTACAAGAAGACGTCATGGCCTTTTATGACAAGAATATGTCATGGCCTTTTAGGTTTTGGGATTTTATTTGAGAATTTTTTATTTTAAAGTTCTTCTTTGTTTACAATATAAATGAAAATAAAAAACCGGTAAAACAGAAGATAG
>NW_013950575.1:0-245 GCF_000517525.1 Limulus polyphemus
AAGATTTAACGATACTGTGTACTGTCAATAAAAAGACACAAGATTTATAAATACTGTGTACTATCAATAAAAAGACACAAGATTTAACGATACTGTGTACTGTCAATAAGAAGACACAAGATTTAAGATACTGTGTACTGTCAATAAGAAGACACAAGATTTAACGTTACTGTGTACTGTCAATAAGAAGACACAAGATTTAACGATTACTGTGTACTTTCAATAAGAAGACACAAGATTTAACG
>NW_013950576.1:0-396 GCF_000517525.1 Limulus polyphemus
TTGAAAGTAAACAGTATCTTTAAATCTTGTGTCTCCTTATTGACAGTAAACAGTATCATTAAATCTTGTGTCTTCTTATTGACAGTAAGAGTATCGTTAAATATTGTGTCTTTTTATTGATAGTACACAGTATTGGTAAATTGTGTGTCTTCTTATTGATAGTACACAGTATTGTTAAATCTATTGTCTTCTTATTGACAGTAGACAGTATCTTTAAATCTTGTGTCTTCTTATTGACAGTACATAGTATCGTTAAATCTTGTGTCTTTTTATTGATAGTACACAGTATTGCTAAATCGTGTGTCTTCTTATTGACAGGACACATTATTGTTAAATCTTCTGTTTTCTTATAGACAGTAAACATTATCGTTAAATCTTGTGTGTTCTTATTGACAG
>NW_013950577.1:0-436 GCF_000517525.1 Limulus polyphemus
GTGGGTCATGTTTTTAACTTTAAACATCTGAAGTCTAATCATCTGTTTCTTTTATACCGTGTCAGTGGGTCATGTTTTTAACTTTAAACATCTGAAATCTAATCATATGTTTCTTTAATACCGTGTCAGTGGGTCATGTATTTAACTTTAAACATCTGAAGTCTAATCATCTGTTTATTTAATACCGTGTCAGTGGGTCATGTTTGTAACTTTAAACATCTGAAGTCTAATCATATGTTTCTTTAATACCGTGTCAGTGGGCCATGTTGTTAACTTTAAACATCTGAAGTCTAATCATATGTTTCTTCAATCTGTTTATTTAATACCGTGTAAGTGGGTCATGTTGTTAACTTTAAACATCTGAAGTCTAATCATCTGTTTATTTAATACCGTGTTAGTGGGTCGTGTTGTTAACTTTAAACATCTGAAGTCTAAT
>NW_013950578.1:0-280 GCF_000517525.1 Limulus polyphemus
ACGTCATCTAACGTTTTAACTAGAAGTCAATAGACTGTAGTGTTAAATAGAAGGTAAAACCGGTTGTACTGCGTCATCTAACGTTTTAACTAGAAGTCAGTATACTGTAGTGTTAAATAGAAGGTAAAACCGGTTATACTGCGTCATTTAACGTTTTAACTAAAAGTCAATAGACTGTAGTGTTAAACAGAAGGTAAAACCGGTTATACTGCGTCATCTAACGTTTTAACTAGAAGTCAATAGACTGTAGTGTTAAATAGAAGGTAAAACCGGTTATACT
>NW_013950579.1:0-245 GCF_000517525.1 Limulus polyphemus
TACACAGTATAGTTAAACCTTGTGTCTTCTTATTGACAGTACACAGTATCGTTAAATCTTGTGTCTTCTTATTGACAGTACACAGTATAGTTAGATCTTGTTTTTCTTATTGACAGTGCACAGTATCGTTAAATCTTGTGTCTTCTTATTGACAGGACACATTATTGTTAAATCTTGTGTTTTCTTACTGACAGTACACATTATCTACGAATAGTGTCTCTTCTTATTGACAGTACACAGTATTG
>NW_013950580.1:0-348 GCF_000517525.1 Limulus polyphemus
ACAGTATCGTTAAATCTTGTGTCTTCTTATTGACAGTACACAGTATCGTTAAATCTTGTGTCTTCTTATTGACAGTACACAGTATCGTTAAATCTTGTGTCTTCTTATTGACAGTACACAGTATCGTTAAATCTTGTGTCTTCTTATTGACAGTACACAGTATCGTTAAATCTTGTGTCTTTTTATGGATAGTACACAGTATTGCTAAATCGTGTGTCTTCTTATTGAGAGTGCACAGTATCGTTAAATCTTGTGTCTTCTTATTGACAGTACACAGTATCGTTAAATCTTCTGTCTTCTTATTGACAGTACACAGTATTAAGATAAAACGTGTCTTCTTATTTGACA
>NW_013950581.1:0-203 GCF_000517525.1 Limulus polyphemus
AGTGGGATAACGTTTGTTTTACTAAAGAAGGAAGAGGTGACTAATTACAGTGGGATAACGTTTGTTTGACTAAAGATGGAGGAGGTGACTAATTACAGTGGGATAACGTTTGTTTGACTAAAGATGGAGGAGGTGACTAATTACAGTGGGATAACGTTTGTTTGACTAAAGATGGAGGAGGTGACTAATTACAGTGGGATAAC
>NW_013950582.1:0-253 GCF_000517525.1 Limulus polyphemus
GATTTAACGATACTGTGTACTATCATAACAAGTCATAACATTTAATGATACTGCGTACTATTAATAACAAGCCACAAGATTTAACGATACTGTGTACTGTCAGTAAAAAGACACAAGATTTAACAATACTGAGTCCTGTCATTAAGAAGATACAGGATTTATCAATACTGTGTACTGTCAATAAGAAGCCACAAGATTTAACGATACTGTGTACTATCATAACAAGTCATAAGATTTAATGATACTGTGTACT
>NW_013950583.1:0-277 GCF_000517525.1 Limulus polyphemus
CAATAAGAAGACACAGGATTTAACGATACTGTGTACTGTCAATAAGAAGACACAATATTCAACGATAATGTGTACTGTCAGTAAGAAAACAATATTTAACAATAATGTGTCCTTTCAATAAGAAGACACAAGATTTAACGATACTGTGTACTGTCAATAAGAAGACACAAGATTTAACGATACTGTGTACTGTCAATAAGAAGACACAAGATTTAACGATACTGTGTACTGTCAATAAGAAGACACAATATTCAACGATAATGTGTACTGTCAGAAA
>NW_013950584.1:0-349 GCF_000517525.1 Limulus polyphemus
TATTGTAAGGAATGGGGTACTCCATATTGTAAGCAATATGGTACTCCGTATTGTAAGGAATAGGGTATTCCGTATTGTAAGGAATAGGGTACTCCGTATTGTAAGGAATAGGGTCCTCCATTTTTTAAGCAATATGGTACTCCATATTGTAAAGAATAGGGTACTCCGTATTGTAATGAATAGCGTACTCCGTATTGTAAGGAATATGGTACTCCGTATTATAAGGAATAGGGTACTCCACATTATAAGGAATAGGGTACTCCATATTGTAAGCAATACGGTACTCCGTATTGTAAGGAATAGGGTACTCCATATTGTAAGCAATATGGTACTCCGTATTCTAAGGAAT
>NW_013950585.1:0-592 GCF_000517525.1 Limulus polyphemus
CAGTGACTAATTGTTGCTTTTATTAAGTAGTAGTAGTGTAAAATAAGCAGAGGCAGTGACTAACTGTTGCTTTTATTAAGCAGTAGTGTAAAATAAGCAGAGGCAGTGAATAGTTACTTTTATTAAGCAGTAGTGTAAAATAAGCAGAGGCAGTGACTAGTTGTTGCTTTTATTAAGCAGTAGTGTAAAATAAGCAGAGGCAGTGACTAGTTGTTACTTTTATTAAGCAGTAGTGTAAAATAAGCTGGGGCAGTGACTAGTTGTTGCTTTTATTAAGTAGTAGTGTAAAATAGCTGAGGTTTTACACTACTACTTAATAAAAGCAACAACTAGTCACTGCTTAATAAAAGCAACAGTTAGTCACTGTGTCTGCTTATTTTACACTACTGCTTAATAAAAGCAACAATAGTCACTGCCTCTGCTTATAGTAGTGTAAAACAAGCAGAGGCAGTGACTAAATGTTGCTTTATTAAGAAGTAGTGTAAAATAAGCTGAGTCAGTGACTAATTGTTGCTTTATTAAGAAGTAGTGTAAAATAAGCAGAAGCAGTGACTAATTGTTGCTTTATTAAGTAGTGTAAAATAAGCTGAGT
>NW_013950586.1:0-205 GCF_000517525.1 Limulus polyphemus
TGCGCAGAGTCTGTGAAGTATGTGGACTAGTATCTTGTCACTGTGAAGGACGTGATGGTATGTAGAGTCTGTAAAGTATGTGGACTAGTATCTTGTCACTGTGAAGGACGTGATAGTATGTAGAGTTTGTAAAGTATGTGGATTAGTACCTTGTCATTGTGAAGGACGTGATGGTATGTAGAATTTGTAATGTATGTGGACTAGT
>NW_013950587.1:0-288 GCF_000517525.1 Limulus polyphemus
GGATGGTTGAGTTGTGGAACCAATGAGACACTGAATGGTTGAGTTGTGGAATCAATGATACACTGAATGGTTAAGTTATAGAATCAATGAGACACTGAATGGTTGAGTTATGGAATCAATGAGACACTGAATGGTTGAGTTATGGAATCAATGAGACACTGAATGGTTGAGTTATGGAATCAATGAGACACTGAATGGTTGAGTTGTGGAATCAATGAGACACTGAATGGTTGAGTTATGGAATCAATGAGACACTGAATGGTTGAGTTATGGAATCAATGAGACACT
>NW_013950588.1:0-340 GCF_000517525.1 Limulus polyphemus
TTGTTAAATCTTGTGTCTTCTTATTGACAGAACACAGTATCGTTAAATCTTGTGTCTTCTTATTGACAGTACACAGTATCGTAAAATCTATTGTCTTTTTATAGATAGTAAACAGTATTGCTAACTCGTGTGTCTTCTTATTGAGAGTACACAGTATTGTTAAATCTTGTGTCTTCTTATTGAAAGTACACAGTATCGTTAAATATTGTGTCTTCTTATTGACAGGACACATTATTGTTAAATCTTGTGTTTTCTTAGTGACAGTACACATTATCGTTGAATATTGTGTCTTCTTATTGACAGTACACAGTATCGTTAAATCTTGTGTCTTCTCATTGAC
>NW_013950589.1:0-249 GCF_000517525.1 Limulus polyphemus
CTACCACAGGGTACTGTATAGTTGGATATTAACAAAATTTTATATATATAAGTTCACTAGTTCGTTCCGAAATTACATGCAAAGTTTCACCATTCTACTCTTCGTTTTAAGGGAGTTATGGCCGGTTTTGCGTTTTAAACAAGTACTTCATCAAATTTCAATGGATCTTCTCGAAATTTTTTATGAAGGTTCGTCACGCCCTTACGTATTTATGTGCACATCTGTAACTTTGTAGTATTAGTTTTCCAA
>NW_013950590.1:0-294 GCF_000517525.1 Limulus polyphemus
CTTATGGACAGTACACAGTATAGTTAAATCTTGTGTCTTCTTATTGACAATACACAGTATCGTTAAATCTAGTGTATTCTTAATGAAAGTACACAGTATCGTTAAATCTTGTGTCTTCTTATTGACGGGACACATTATCGTTGAATATTGTGTCTTCTTATTGACAGTACACAGTATTGTTAAATCTTGTGTCTTCTTATTGACAGTACACAGTATCGTAAAATCTTGTGTCTTCTTATTGACTTGCTGTACGGCCTAAGGTACGGATTGTACGGTTACTAGTCAGCACAGTAT
>NW_013950591.1:0-548 GCF_000517525.1 Limulus polyphemus
TACTTAAGTATCTACTACCATCAATACTTCATGTATATCATATAATGTTAAGCATCTGCTATCATTAATGTTTCATGTATATCTATATAAACTTAAGTTACTGCTACCATCAATGTTTCATGTATATCATATAAAATTAATTATGTGCTACCATCAATGCATCATGTATATCATATAAACATAAGCATCTGCTACACTCAATGTTTCATGCATATCTAGATAAACTTTAGTATCTGCTAACATCAATATTTCATGTATATCATATAAACTTAAGTATCTGCTACCATCAATGCATATATGATATACATGGCATTGATGGTAGCAGATGCTTAAGTTTATGTAGATATACATGAAATTTTGATGGTAGCAGATGCTTAAGTTTTTCATATATATCTATATAAACTTAAGTATCTGCTACCATCAATGCTTCATGTATATCTATATAAACTTAAGTATATGCTGCCATCACTGTTTCATGTGTATATATAAACATAAGTACCTGCTGCCATCACTGTTTCATGTATTTATATATAAACATAAGTACCTGC
>NW_013950592.1:0-398 GCF_000517525.1 Limulus polyphemus
AAAAGAAACGGTAGTATACAAAACGTTTACTGACTAAAGGAACAGTAGTGTATAAGATGTGTAGTTACTAAAGAAACGGTAGTATACAAAACGTTTACTGACTAAAGAAACGGTAGTATACAAAACGTTTACTGACTAAAGGAACAGTAGTATACAAAACGTTTACTAACTAAAGGAGCAGTAGTATATAAGATGTGTACTTACAAAAGAAACGGTAGTATACAAAACGTTTACTGACTAAAGGAACAGTAGTGTATAAGATGTGTAGTTACTAAAGAAACGGTAGTATACAAAACGTTTACTGACTAAAGAAACGGTAGTATACAAAACGTTTACTGACTAAAGGAACAGTAGTATACAAAACGTTTACTAACTAAAGGAGCAGTAGTATATAAGAT
>NW_013950593.1:0-735 GCF_000517525.1 Limulus polyphemus
AAATCAACAGTTAGGTTACTCTGCTATTATACAATGGGAAGAAGAGCGATTAAAATATAAAAATCACAGTTAGGTTCCTTTGCTATTATACAATGGGAAGAAGAGCCATTAAAATATAAAAATCAACAGTTAGGTTCCTTTGCTATTATACAATGGAAGAAGAGCCATTAAAATATAAAAACAAGAGTTAGGTTCCATTGCTGGTAACCTAACTGTTGATTTTTATATTTTAATCGCTCTTCTTCCCATTGTATAATAGCAGAGTAACCAAACTGTTGTTTGTATATTTTAATGGCTCTTCTTCCCATTGTATAATTTTGCTATTATACAACGTGAAGAAGAACATTAAAACATAAAAAACAACAGTTAGGTTCCTTTGCTATTATAAAACGCGAAGAAGAAACATTAAAACATAAAAACAACAGTTAGGTTCCTCTGCTATTATACAATGGGAAGAAGACTATTAAAATATAAAAATCAACAGTTAGGTTCCTTTGCTATTATACAATGGGAAGAAGAGCCACTAAAATATAAAAATCAACAGTTAGGTTACTCTGCTATTATACAATGGGAAGAAGAGCGATTAAAATATAAAAATTACAGTTAGGTTCCTCTGCTATTATACAATGGGAAGAAGAGCCATTAAAATATAAAAATCAACACGCTCTTCTTCCCATTGTATAATAGCAGAGTAACCTAAAATTAAAATATAAAAATCACAGTTAGGTTCCTTTG
>NW_013950594.1:0-231 GCF_000517525.1 Limulus polyphemus
CTAACAACATCTGCCAAAATTGGCTGTGTTTTGATCACACATTTGACCAGCTTGACCTTGTCTGTAGTTATAGTCCTGTTGCTAGGTGACAATATTCCTTAACATTAAATATTTGCTACCTTTGTTTTTGTACTTGTATATAAACCCTGTATGCCAAGCTGTAGATCCTACCTGAAGAAAACAGACCAATGTTCTGTTAAAATATTGTGGTAAGTTCTTACAAAATACACC
>NW_013950595.1:0-327 GCF_000517525.1 Limulus polyphemus
TTGACAGTACACAGTATAGTTAAATCTTGTGTCTTCTTATTGACAGTACACAGTATTGATAAATCGTGTGTCTTCTTATTGACAGTACACAGTATCGTTATATCTTGTGTCTTCTTATTGACAGTACACAGTATTGTTAAATCTTGTCTCTTTTTTATTGACAGTACACAGTATTGTTAAATCTTGTGTCTACTTTTTGAGAGTGTTAAATCTTGTGTGTTCTTATTGATAGTACACAGTATTTATAAATCTTGTGTCTTCTTGTTGACAGAACACAGTATTGTTAAATCTTGTGTCTTCTTATGGACAGTGCACAGTATTGTTAAA
>NW_013950596.1:0-274 GCF_000517525.1 Limulus polyphemus
TCTTGTGTCTTTTTATTAATAGTACACATTATTGTTAAATCTTGTGTTTTCTTATTGATAGTACACATTATCGTTGAATATTGTGTTTTCTTATTGACAGTACACATTATTGTTAAATCTTGTGTCTTCTTATTGACAGGACACATTATTGTTAAATCTTGTTTCTTCTTATTGATAGTACACAGTATCGTTAAATCTTGTGTCTTCTTATTGACAGTACACATTATTGTTAAATCTTGTGTTTTCCTACTGACAGTACACAGTATCGTTAAAT
>NW_013950597.1:0-399 GCF_000517525.1 Limulus polyphemus
ATAATTATAGGTCATTCCTTGACAAGGCATGTGAATAAGATAGTCTGTGGGGTAAAAAGGGATAAAAGAATCAGATTACGCTACCCAGGAGCACAGGTGGAGGATATAACTGACAGAGTAGGAGATATAATGAAGAATTTTAGTAGAGATTTAGTTTTTGTGGTGCATGGAAGGGCTAATGATGTGGGGAAAGGTAAGTCAGAGCCAGCTAATTAATAAGTACAAGAGGTTGATAAAGGCATTTCAAGAAAAAGTCCATAACTTTATTTTGTTAAGAATACTGCCCAGAATTAACTGTGGGAATGAAGTTATAAGTAGGGCACTATGGTTAAATGCCAGGCTTAGGTTATTATATAAAGATGAGCAGATTGGCTGGTAGGACTTGTGGAATTAGTTTAG
>NW_013950598.1:0-235 GCF_000517525.1 Limulus polyphemus
AGCTTAGTGTAGGAAAGTAAAGTATCTTAGGTGTGTAGAGTAGCTTAGTGTAGTAAATAAATTATCTTAGGAGTGGAATCTAGTTTGGTGTAGGAAAGTAAAGTATTTTAGATGTGGAAACTAGTTTAGTGTAGGAAAGTAAAGTACCTTAGGTGTGGAAACTAGTTTATTGTAGGAAAGTAAAGTATCTTAGGTGTGGAAACTAGTTTATTGTAGGAAAGTAAAGTATCTTAGG
>NW_013950599.1:0-204 GCF_000517525.1 Limulus polyphemus
ATATATGTCATGCAACATAGTATTAAACGATGTGTTGTATTTAGTTATATAGGTCATGCAACACACTATTAAACGATGTGTTGTATTTAGTTATATATGTCATGCAACATAGTATTAAACGATGTGTTGTATTTAGTTATATAGGTCATGCAACATAGTATTAAACGATGTGTTGTATTTAGTTATGTAGGTCATGCAACACAC
>NW_013950600.1:0-329 GCF_000517525.1 Limulus polyphemus
AGGTTAAATAAATATAAAGCAGTGTCTCTATGTGTGTTAGGTTATATAAATGTAAAAGCAGTGTCTCTGTGTGTGTTAGGTTAAATAACTATAAAGCAGTGTCTCTGTGTGTGTTAGGTTGAATAAATATAAAGCAGCGTCTCTGTGTGTGTTAGGTTAAATAAATATAAAGCAGTGTCTCTGTGTGTGTTAGGTTAAATAAATATAAAGCAGTGTCTCTGTGTGTGTTAGGTTAAATAACTATAAAAGCAGTGTCTCTGTGTGTGTTAGGTTGGCAGTGTCTCTGTATGTGTTAGGTTAAATAACTATAAAAGCAGTGTCTCTGTGTG
>NW_013950601.1:0-222 GCF_000517525.1 Limulus polyphemus
CTGTACTGTCAGTAAGAAGACACAAGATTTAACGATACTCTGTACTGTCAATAAGAAGACACAATATTCAACGATAATGTGTACTGTCAGTAAGAAAACACAAGATTTAACATTAATGTGTCCTGTCAATAAGAAGACACAACATTTTACGATACTGTGTACTGTCAATAAGAAGACACAAGATTTAACGATACTGTGTACTGTCAATAAGAAGACGGCAAG
>NW_013950602.1:0-263 GCF_000517525.1 Limulus polyphemus
AAGATCTAACGATAATGTATACTGTCAGTAAGAAAACACAAGATTTAACAATAATGTGTCCTGTCAATTAGAAGACACAAGATTTAACGATACTGTGTACTGTCAATAAGAAGGCACAAGATTTAACGATACTGTGTACTGTCAATAAGAACACAAAAGATATAACGATAATGTGTACTGTCAATAAGAAAACACAAGATTTGACGATACTGTGTACTGTCAATAAGAAGACACAATCGTTGAATATTAATGTGTACTGTCAG
>NW_013950603.1:0-204 GCF_000517525.1 Limulus polyphemus
ATGTACTATAAATAACAAGCCACAAAATTTAACGAAACTGTGTACTGTCAATAAGAAAATAATATATTTAACAATAGTGTGTACTGTTAATAAGAAGACACAAGATTTAACGATACTGTGTACTATCAATAACAAGCCAAAAGATTTAACGAAACTGTGTACTGTCAATAAGAAGACAAAATATTTAACAATACTGTGTACTGT
>NW_013950604.1:0-352 GCF_000517525.1 Limulus polyphemus
TTACTTAGTCTTCTGTGTCTGTTGATGTGACTTTTGTTAGTCTATTACATAGTCTTCTGTGTCTGTTGATGTGACTTTTGTTAGTCTATTATTTAGTCTTCTGTGTCTGTTGATGTGACTTTTGTTAGTTTATTAGTTAGTCTTCTGTGTCTGTTGATGTGACTTTTGTTAGTTTATTATTTAGTCTTCTGTTTCTGTTGATGTAACTTTTGTTAGTTTATTCCTTAGTCTACTGTGTCTGTTGATATGACTTTTGTTAGACTATTACTTAGTCTTCTGTGTCTGTTGATGTGACTTTTGTTAGTCTATTACTTAGTCTTCTGTGTCTGTTGATGTGACTTTTGTTAGTCTA
>NW_013950605.1:0-259 GCF_000517525.1 Limulus polyphemus
GTCAAAAGTTCAGGCATACACGAAAACCATGTACACCCCATATCAGACTGCACGCGCTAACGACAGGAAGCCACGTGCGCCAACTGTGGAGGACCACACTCCGGGAGCTACAGAGGTTGACCTAAATATAAGCAGATTCTGAAGGTAACTCAAACCTCCAGAAACACCACCAATGCAGCAAGTGTGCCGCCAGTTATAACTTATCCTTTACCAAGCTCCATCCTGGGAAGATCTTATGCTGAAACAACCAGGTGGAACC
>NW_013950606.1:0-469 GCF_000517525.1 Limulus polyphemus
TCGACAGTACACAGTATTGTTAAATCTAGTGTCTTCTTATTGACAGTACACACTCGCGTTAAATCTTGTGTCTTCTTATTGACAGTACACAGTATCTTTAAATCTTTTGGCTTGTTAGTGATAGTACACAGTATTGTTAATTCTTGTGGCTTGTTAGTGATAGTACACAGTATTCTTATATCTTGTGTCTTCTTATTGACAGTACACAGTATCGTAAATCTTGTGTCTTCTTATTGAAGTACACAGTATCGTTAAATCTTGTGTCTTCTTATTGACAGTTATTGTTAAATCTTGTGTCTTCTTATTGACAGTACACACTATCGTTAAATCTTGTCGTTAAATCTTGTGGCTTGTTAGTGATAGTACACACGTGTACTGTCGATAAGAAGACACAATATTTAATAATACAACAATACTGTGTACTGTCAATAAGAAGATAAAAGATTTAACAATACAAATCTTTTATCTT
>NW_013950607.1:0-349 GCF_000517525.1 Limulus polyphemus
TGCTTACAGTTGAATCTACATTGCTAGGTTAACATTAGTGCTCTGGTATATATGGAGTTATCTGAACATGTTACAGTTGAATCTACATTACTAGGTTAACATTAGTGCTCTAGTATATATGGAGTTATCTGAACATGCTTACAGTTGAATCTACATTGCTAGGTTAACATTAGTGCTCTGGTATATATGAAGTTATCTGAACATGTTTACAGTTGAATCTACATTACTAGTTAACAGTAGTACTCTAGTATATATGGAGTTACCAGAACATGTTTACAGTTGAATCTTCATTACTATGTTAACACTAGTGCTCTACCACACATAGAGTTATCTGAACATGTTTACTGTT
>NW_013950608.1:0-203 GCF_000517525.1 Limulus polyphemus
AAACTCCTTCTTGTTCCTTCACTGTTTTTACACTATACTCCACAAAAATATGACATTTGCAAGCAGAAGTAGCAAACCATGCAACAATAACAGAAGTGTAACAAGAATTATTTAGCAAGATTGACATCACAAGCCAACCTTCACTGACTACTGCTATGCAGGAAGTTCAAAATTTTAGATCCTTGTGTGAACAAAACTAATCA
>NW_013950609.1:0-348 GCF_000517525.1 Limulus polyphemus
ACTGACAGTACACATTATCGTTGAATCTTGTGTCTTCTTGTTGAAAGTACACAGTATCGTTAAATCTTGTGTCTTCTTATTGACAGGACACAGTATCGTTAAATCTTGTGTCTTCTTATTGACAGTGCACAGTATCGTTAAATCTTGTGTCTTCTTATTGATAGTACACAGTATCGTTAAATCTTGTGTTTTCTTACTGAGCTGTGTACTATCAATAAGAACACACAAGATTTAACGATAATAAGACACAAGATTTATAAATAGTTTAACAATACTGTGTACTGTCAATAAGAAGACACAAGACTTAACAATACTGTGTACTGTCAATAATTCTTGTGTCTTTTTATT
>NW_013950610.1:0-1053 GCF_000517525.1 Limulus polyphemus
GACAGTACACAGTATTGATAAATCCTGTATCTTCTTATTGACAGGACACAGTATTTTTAAATATTGTGTCTTTTTATTGACAGTACACAGTATTGATAAATCCTGTATCTTCTTATTGAAAGGACACAGTATTGTTAAATCTTGTGTCTTCTTATTGACAGTACACAGTATTGATAAATCCTTTGTCTTCTTATTGACAGTACACGTCAATATGAAGATATAGGATTTATCAATACAGTGTACTGTCAATAAAAAGACACAAGATTTAAAAATACTTTGTCCTGTCAATAAGAAGATACAGGATTTAATAATACTGTGTCTTGTCAATAAGAAGATAAAGGATTTATCAATACTATTTATCAATACTGTGTCCTCCTGTATCTTCTTATTGACAGGACACAGTACTGTTAAATCTTTTGTCTTCTTATTGACAGTACACAGTGTTGATAAATCCTGTATCTTCTTATTGTTAGGACAATGTGTATTTAAATCTTGTGTCTTTTTATTGACAATACACAGTATCGTTAAATCTTTTGGCTTGTTATTGATAGTACACAGTATAATTAAATCTTATGACTTCTTATGATAGTACACAGTATCGTTAAATCTTGTGTCTCCTTATTGACAGTACACAGTATTGATAAATACTTTATCTTCTTATTGACAAAACACAATATTGATTAATCTTGTATATTCTTATTGACAGGACACAGTATTATTAAATCTTGTGTCTTCTTATTGACAGTACACAGTATTGATAAATCATTTATATTCTTATTGACCGGACACATTATTGTAAAATTTTGTGTCTTCTTATTGACAGTACACTGTATTGTTAAATCCTGTATCTTCTTATTGACAGGACACAGTATTGATAAATCCTGTATCTTCTTATTGACAGGACACAGGATTGTTAAATCTTGTGTCATCTTTTTGACAGTACACAGTATTGATAAATCCTGTATCTTCTTATTGACAGGACACAGTATTGATTAAATCCTGTATCTTCTTATTGACAGGACACAGTATTGATAAGTCCTGTATCTTCTTATT
>NW_013950611.1:0-635 GCF_000517525.1 Limulus polyphemus
GATAACCTATACAGTTGACGTATGTGGAAACATAGGAAAACACACATGGGAAAATCGTTTACCCAATTTAATCACCTAAAGTACTCCAATGTAGTACATAATCAAGATAATTTACACAGCTGATGTACGTGGAAAACATAGGAAAACACACATGGGAAAAACGTTTACCCATGTTAATCACCTGAAGTACCCCAATGTTGTACTTATCTTGATTATCCTACACAGTTGGCGTATGTGGAAAACATAGGAAAACACACATGGGAAAAACGTTTACCCATGTTAATCACCTGAAGTACCCCAATGTAGTACATAATCAAGATAACCTACACAGTTGACGTATGTGGAAAACATAGGAAAACACACATGGGTAAAACGTTTACCCAAGTTAATCACCTGAAGTACCCCAATGTAGTACATAATTAAGATAACCTACACAGTTGACGTACGTGGAAAACATAGGAAAACACACATGGGAAAAACTTTACCCAAGTTAATCACCTAAAGTACTCCAATGCAGTACATAATCAAGATAACCTACACAGTTGACGTATGTGGAAAACATAGGGAAACACACATAGGAAAATCGTTTACCCAAGTTAATCACCTTGAAGTACCTCAATGCAGTACATAATCAA
>NW_013950612.1:0-647 GCF_000517525.1 Limulus polyphemus
TGCAGGGAAAGACGGGACTGGACGAGGGGAGGGTATTTACTGTATGGCGTTTCGGCTTTAAGGTGAAATATGTGAAAGGAGCATCCGTGTGTATGTGGTCGGCGGATTGTTGCGGCGTGGTGACTATTTCGATGAAGAGCGTCTCTTTTCTGTATTCTTTGAGCGGATGCGGTGCACTGTGTGTAGTTTAGTATTGAGTTCACTATCTGTTGTTTTCTGGATATCTTCATGACTGATTGATTGGTCTACACCTCTTACAAAAAAAAGTTTATGGTCATATTTGTCAGTAAAAGAATCGGTGGTTTTATAAAATTACATGTTAAACAACAATCTTTATTGCATGTATGACAAACTTTCTTTGACGGGGTGTAATTCCTTTTTGCATGGACAATGATATTTTTAAGACTTAATTTGTACTAATGTAACTCAATATTCGCTGTTCTTGGACAATGTTGATGATGAAATAACTGTAATCCGAAATATTGGACTCACGTAAATAACTTGTTTTTTGTCCTGACTACAGAAATATTATTAAATGAAAAACTTATCAAACATTGGAGCTACATAACATACACTGTTCGATGTGTTCGAGGTGTGTCAACGCAAGACATTGTAATAAATTTGATTAAAACATTTTATTCAACACC
>NW_013950613.1:0-200 GCF_000517525.1 Limulus polyphemus
GACTGTTTTACATTTACTCTTATTATTACGGTAGAAATCGATGATAATCCAGTAGGTCCTTAAGACTGTTTTACATTTACTCTTATTATTACGATAGAAATCGATGATAATGCAGTAGGTCCATAAGACTGTTTTACATTTACTCTAATTATTACGATAGAAATCGACGATAATCCAGTAGGTACATAAGACTGTTTAAC
>NW_013950614.1:0-342 GCF_000517525.1 Limulus polyphemus
TTTTTATATTAAATATTATAGTAAAGAACAGTTGTGAATACTACTACTATATAAACAAGCTTACTGTAAGTCTTTATATTAAATATTATAGTAAAGAAAAGTTGTGAATACTACTATATAAACAAGCCCACTGTAAGTCTTTATATTAAATATTATAGTAAAGAACAGTTGTGAATACTCCTATATAAACAAGCCTACTGTAAGTTTTTATATTAAATATTATAGTAAAGAACAGTTGTGAATACTACTATATAAACAAGCTTACTGTAAGTTTTATATTAAATATTATAGTAAAAGACAGTTGTGAATACTACTATATAGACAAGCTTAATGTAAGTTTTA
>NW_013950615.1:0-398 GCF_000517525.1 Limulus polyphemus
TGTATCAAGTAAGGCTAAGGATGAGTATGGTGGTTATAAATTCTGTAACTAGAGTTGCACCTAGGTGTTCATGGAGTAGTTGTACCAAGTAAGGCTAAAGATGAGTATGGTGGTTATAAAGTCGGTAACTAGAGTTACACCTAAGTGTTCATGGAGTAGTTGTACCTAGTAAGGCTAAAGATGAGTATGGTGGTTATAAATTCGGTAACTAGAGTTACACCTAAGTGTTCATGGAGTAGTTGTACCAAGTAAGGCTAAAGATGAGTATGGTGGTTATAAATTCTGTAACTAGAGTTACACCTAGGTGTTCATGGTGTACTTGTACCAAGAAAAGCTAAAGATGAGTATGGTGGTTATAAATTCGGTAACAAGAAATATACCAAAGTTTTCATGAAGTA
>NW_013950616.1:0-579 GCF_000517525.1 Limulus polyphemus
ATAGCTACTACTCTGACAGATATTAAATGTAGCTACTATTCTGACAGATATTAAATGTAGCTACTATTCTGACAGATATTAAATGTAGCTACTATTCTGACAGATATTAATTGTAGCTACTATTCTGATGGATATTAATTGTAGTTACTATTCTGACAGATATTAAGTGTAGCTACTATTCTGACAGATATTAAATGTAGCTACTATTCTGACAGATATTAAATGTAGCTACAATTCTGACAGATATTAATTGTAGCTACTATTCTGACAGATATTAATTGTAGCTACTATTCTGACAGATATTAAATGTAGCTACTATTCTGACAGATATTAAGTGTAGCTACTATTCTGACAGATATTAATTGTAGCTACTATTCTGACAGATATTAAGTGTAATTACTATTCTGACAGATATTAAGTGTAGCTATTATTCTGACAGATATTAATTGTAGCTACTATTCTGACAGATATTAAATGTAGCTATATTAATTGTAGCTACTATTCTGACAGATATTAAGTGTAATACTATTCTGACAGATATTAATGTAGCTACTATTCTGACAGATATTAATTGTAGCT
>NW_013950617.1:0-342 GCF_000517525.1 Limulus polyphemus
ACTGTGTACTATCAATAAAAAGACCAAAGATTTAACGATACTGTGTATTATCAATAAAAAGACCCAAGATTTAACGATACTGTGTACTATCAATAAAAAGACACAAGATTTAACGATACTTTGTACTGTCAATAAGAAGACACAAGATTTAACGATACTGTGTAATGTCAATAAGAAGACACAAGATTTAACAATACTATGTAAAGATTTAACAATACTGTGTACTATGAATAAGAAGACAAAAGATTTAACGATACTGTGTACTGTCAATAAGAAGACACAAGATTTAACGATACTGTGTACTTTCAATCAGAAGACACAAGATTTAACGATACTGTGTAC
>NW_013950618.1:0-429 GCF_000517525.1 Limulus polyphemus
TAACCCACCACTATACAGAACACCAATCAACCCAACACTGTACAGAACACCAATCAACCCAGCACTATACAGAATACCAATTAACCCAACACTATACAGAACACCAATCAACCCAACACTATACAGAATACCAATTAACCCAGCACTATACAGAACACCAATCAACCCAGCACTATACAGAATACCAATCAACCCAACACTATCTGGGTTGATTGGTGTTCTGTGGGTTAATTGGTATTCTGTATAGTGAGCATTATACAATACACCAATTGACCCAGTACTATACAGAACACCAACCAACCCAGCACTATGTTGGGTTGATTGGTGTTCTGTATAGCGTTGGGTTAATTGGTGTTCTGTATAGTGCTGGGTTAATTGGTATTCTGTATAGTGTTGGGTTGATTGGTGTTCTGTAACACCAATCAACCC
>NW_013950619.1:0-345 GCF_000517525.1 Limulus polyphemus
GTGTACTCTCAAGAAGAAGACACAATAATCAAAGATAATGTGTACTGTCAGTAATAAAACACAAGATTTAACAGTAATGTGTACTGTCAATAAGAAGACACAAGATTTAACAATACTGTGTACTGTCAATAAGAAGACACAAGATTTAACGATACTGTGTACTGTCACTAAGAAGACACAAGATTTAACGATACTGTGTACTGTCAATAATAGTATTGTTCAATCTTGTCTCTTTTTATTGACAGTATACAGTATTGTTAAACCTTGTGTCTTCTTATTGAGAGTACACAGTATTGTTAAATCTTTTGTCTTCTGTACTGTCAATAAGAAGACACAAGATTTAAC
>NW_013950620.1:0-403 GCF_000517525.1 Limulus polyphemus
ACAATAATATTAGAACAATTGTGAGACAACAATAATATTAAAACAACTGTGAAACATCAGAAATATTAGAACAATTGTGAAACATCAATAATATTAGAACAATTGTGAAACAACAATAATATTAAAACAACTGTGAAACAACAATAATATTAGAACAATTGTGAAACATCAATAATATTAGAACAACTGTGAAAAACAATAATATTAGAACAATTGTGAAACAACAATAATATTAGAACAATTGTGAAACATTCAGAAATATTAGAACAATTGTGAAACAACAATAATATTAGAACAATTGTGAATCAACAATAATATTAAACCAACTGTGAAACAACAATAATATTAGAACAATTATGAAACAACAATAATATTAAAACAACTGTGAAACAACAATAATATT
>NW_013950621.1:0-312 GCF_000517525.1 Limulus polyphemus
CAAAATTTGAGCAAAAACATGGGCTATAGCCTTAGCGTTTCAGTGAAAATATGAATTTTTTTGGAAAATGGAAAAAAGTGCATTTTTTATTCAAAATTAATAGAAAAATATCGGATAGTGCTTAAAACGTCGGAAACACAAAATTCAGGCACTATAGCATTAAAAAAAAATATTATATCCAGTGAAAAGCTAAAATTGAACAGCTTCTCACTGGATATAATATTTTTAGTTAATGCTAAAAATTGAAATTTGCCTAACCCAGAGTAAAAATAATCGAAATGTAAACACCAATTTTATAAGAAGACGTCACGG
>NW_013950622.1:0-271 GCF_000517525.1 Limulus polyphemus
GATCCTTTTATCAAAATTCTCAATAGTTATTTCATAATCTCTTATCAAAATTTCGGTTAATGTCGATTTTACTGTTGTTGTTTTTTGTCTTCAATTATATTATAAACAAAGAGGAGCTTTAAGAATAACATCATTCAAACAAAATTCCAACATATAAAAGGCCATGACGTCTTCTTATCAAATAAACTTCACCTTTTGGATTGTTTTTACTCTGGGTTAGCGAAAGTTCCTTTTTTTTAAGCATTTATAGTGACATAATGTTTTTCGTCAA
>NW_013950623.1:0-203 GCF_000517525.1 Limulus polyphemus
CTGTTAGATGGGGGTGATTTGGATTGAATAATCTAATATTTAAAGCCCTTCTTTTCTTTATTATACCTGAAGGAAAAAAAAATAGAAAAATCGAAGCTCGCCTATTTTGATATAGGATTATGTAATAAATACTGGAAATTTTGATGAAAGGATGTCCATTCTGAATAGTGCACATCAAGGGCATCTTTATTTTGAAATATGAA
>NW_013950624.1:0-330 GCF_000517525.1 Limulus polyphemus
TCCACTATCTATCTGTAATAAAAGACCTACCAGCCACAATCTATCTATAATAAAAGACCTACCAGCCACTATCCATCTATAATGAAAGACCTACCAGCCACAAACCATCTGTAATAAAAGACCTACCAGTCACAATCCATCTGTAATAAAAGACCTACCAGCCACTCTCTATCTATAGTAAAAGACCTATCAGCCACTATACATCTATAATAAAAGACCTACCAGTCACTATTTATTATAGATGGGTCTTCTACCAGCCACTATCCATCTATAATAAAACACCTACCAGGATAGTTACGGTAGGTCTTTTATTATAGATAGCCACTATCG
>NW_013950625.1:0-201 GCF_000517525.1 Limulus polyphemus
TAGCACAAACGACGATGATTTTAACATTTCACAACAGAAACTATTTAAGTTTAAATAATTCAGAAAAATAAAGAAAATAATTACATAGTCATTTTCAAATATAGTTAAGTTTTACGCAATTAAAGTGTGATATAACTAATTGAAGAAAATGAACTGTAATACTGTTTACCTTGGTTCACAGCGTTTTATTGAATTTGCGAC
>NW_013950626.1:0-338 GCF_000517525.1 Limulus polyphemus
TTACACAGTATCGTTAAATCTTGTGTCTTCTTATTGACAGTACACAGTATAATTAAATCTTGTGTCTTCTTATTAACAGTACACAGTATCGATAAATCTTGTGTCTTCTTATTGACAGTACACAGGATTGTTAAATCTTGTGTCTTCTTATTGACAGTACACAGTATCGTTAAATCTTGTGCCATCTTATTGACAGTACACTTATTATTGTTAAATCTTGTGTTTTCTTACTGACAGTACACATTATCGTTGAATATTGTGACTTCTTATTGACAGTACACAGTATCGTTAAATATTGTGTGTTCTTATTGATAGTACACAGTATTTATAAATCTTGT
>NW_013950627.1:0-262 GCF_000517525.1 Limulus polyphemus
CCTTACTTGGTACAACTACTCCATGAACACTTAGGTGTAACTCTAGTTACAGAATTTATAACCACCATACTCATCTTTAGCCATAATTGTTACAACGACTCCATGAACAACTAAATATAACTCTAGTTACCAAATTTATAGCCACCATACTCATCTTTAGCGTTATTTGGTACAACAACTCTACGAATACCTAGGTGTAACTCTAGTTACAGAATTTATAAGCACCATATTCATCTTTAGCCTTATTTGGCACAAGTACTCT
>NW_013950628.1:0-353 GCF_000517525.1 Limulus polyphemus
ACTTGTTATATTATTACCTTATTACAAACCCTAAGAATATGAACTTGTTTAAAGACTTTTTATATTATTACATTATTACAAACCCTAAGAATATGAACTTGTTTAAAGACTTGTATATTATTACCTTATTACAAACCCTCAGAATATGAACTTTTTTAATTACTTGTTATATTATTACCTAATTATAAACCGCATAAATATGAACTTGTTTAAAGACTTGTTATATTATTACCATAATGAGGTAATGATATAACAAGTCTTTAAACAAGTTCACATTCTTAGGGTTTATAATGAGGTAATAATATAACAAGTCTTTAAACAAGTTCATATTGTTAGGGTTAATAATGAAAGAC
>NW_013950629.1:0-394 GCF_000517525.1 Limulus polyphemus
GTTCTAGTTTTTTAAGAGACTCTTTTCAAAGTCAAATAAACCGTTGATTTAAATCTTTCCAAAAACATTAAATGTATGCTTTCTCAGTGAAAGAAGACCTCTAAACATCTACTATCAGTAACGTGCTTCAAAGTACTTTGTGTTTATTACTATGTATTTTTTGCAATTAAGGTGTTTTTATTGTTTTTTCTCCACTTCAAAATGGATTAGTTACTATAGCTTTTTCAAAGGCTCATTATTTGGAATTGGATGAATCTTTAGTTCAATGTGATGACAGAAGAAAATATTCTTTAAGGGTTTCATGTAATATGGAATAATATTTAATGCTTCACATAATATAAAATGAGATCTCTGTGTGTGAAGGACCATTCCTGCTTGATTTTTTCTCAAATTC
>NW_013950630.1:0-248 GCF_000517525.1 Limulus polyphemus
GGTTGTTATAAGTTCGGTAACTGGAGTTACCCTAGGTGTTCGTGGAATTGTTGTACCAAGTAGGGCTAAAGGTAAGTATGGTGGTTACACATGCGCTAACTACGTGTGCATGGAGTAGTTGTATCAAGTAAGGCTAAAGACGAGTTTGTTGGTTATAAATTCAGTAACTAGAGTTACTCCTAGGTGTTCATGGAGTAGTTGTACCAAGTAAGGCTAAAGACGAGTATGTTGGTTATAAATTCAGTAAC
>NW_013950631.1:0-297 GCF_000517525.1 Limulus polyphemus
GACACAAGATTTAACAATATTGTGTACTGTCAATAAGAAGACACAAGATTTAACGATACTGTGTACTATAAATAAGAAGGCACGAGATTTAAGAATACTGTGTACTGTAAATAAGAAGACACAAGATTTAACAATCCTATGTACTATCAATAAGAAGACAAGATTTAACGATACTGTGTACTATCACTAACAAGCCAAAAGATTTAACGATACTGTGTACTGTCAATAAGAAGACACGAGATTTAACAATACTGTGTACTGTCAATAAGAAGACACTAGATTTAACAATACTGTTCA
>NW_013950632.1:0-265 GCF_000517525.1 Limulus polyphemus
TCGTTAAAACTTGTGTCTTCTTATTGAAAGTACCCAGTATTGTTAAATCTTGCGTCTTCTTATTGACAGTACACAGTATCGTTAAATCTTGTGTCTTCTTATTGAAAGTACACAGTATCGTAAAATCTTGTATCTTCTTAATGACAGTACACAGTATTGTTAAATCTTGTGTCTTTTGACTGAGAGTACACAGTATCATTAAATCTTGTGTCTTCTTATTGAAAGTACCCAGTATTGTTAAATCTTGCGTCTTCTTATTGACAGT
>NW_013950633.1:0-294 GCF_000517525.1 Limulus polyphemus
AATGTGAGTTGTGGAACCTGTGTTTTACTTTCTACCAACATCCTTTGTTGTCAGATGTAAAACCTGTGTTTCACTTTTTACCAACATCTTTTGATGTCAGATGTAGAACCTGTGTTTCACTTTTTACCAACATCTTATTTGTCAGATGTGGAGAATTTGTTTCACTTTATACTAATGTCTTTTGCTGTCTTTGTGGAACCTGTGTTTTACTTTCTACCAACATCCTTTGTTGTAGGATGTAGAACCTGTGTTTTACTTTATACCAACATTCTTTGTTGTCAGATGTAGAACCTG
>NW_013950634.1:0-560 GCF_000517525.1 Limulus polyphemus
CCGTATAAGGAACAATAATGTTTCTTTATATAGATTGTTAAGCCTACTAATAATATACGATACAGTATAAAGAACAAAACTGTTTCTTTATAGAGATTGTTAAACCTACTAATAATATACAATACAGTATAAGGAACAATAATGTTTCTTTATAGAGATTGTTAAGCCTACTAATAATATACGATACCGTATAAGGAAAAATAATGTTTCTTTATAGCGATTGTTAAACCTACTAATAATATACGATACAGTATAAGGAACAATAATGTTTCTTTATAGCGATTGTTAAACCTACTAATAATATACGATACCGTATAAGGAACAATAATGTTTCTTTATAGAGATTGTTAAGCCTACTAATAATATACGATACCGTATAAAGAACAAAAATGTTTCTTTATAGCGATTGTTAAGCCTACTAATAATATACGATACCGTATAAGGAACAATAATGTTTCTTTATAGAGATTGTTAAGCCTGCTAATAATATACGATACAGTATAAGGAACAAGAATGTTTCTTTATAGAGATTGTTAAGCCTACTAATAATATACGATACA
>NW_013950635.1:0-303 GCF_000517525.1 Limulus polyphemus
ATCCATAAGAAGACCCAAGATTTAACGATACTCTGTAATGTCAATTAGAAGACACAAGATTTAACGATACTGTGTACTGTCAATAAGAAGGCACAATATTCAACGATAATGTGTACTGTCAGTAAGAAAACACAAGATTTAGCAATAATGTGTCCTGTCAATAAGAAGACACAAGATTTTACGATACTGTGTACTGTCAATAAAAAGACCCAAGATTTAACAATACTGTGTACTGTCAATAAGAAGACACAAGATTTAACGATACTGTGTACTGTCAATAAGAAGACACAAGATTTAACGATA
>NW_013950636.1:0-769 GCF_000517525.1 Limulus polyphemus
CGGTTTTGTCATTATAACAGATACAGTCTTCTGATTATTACATTACAGTTTTGTCATTATAACAGATACAGTCTTCTGATTTTTACATTACAGTTTTGTCATTATAACAGAAACAGTCTTCTGATTATTACATTACAGTTTTGTCATTATAACAGATACAGTCTTCTGATTATTACATTACAGTTTTGTCATTATAACAGATACAGTCTTCTGATTATTACACTAAAGTTTTGTCATTACTCTAAAGTAATAATCAGAATACTGTATCTGTTATAATGACAAAACTCTATGGTAATAATCAGAATTCTGTATCTGTTACAAAACCGTAATGTAATAATCAGAAGACTACATTATAACAGATAGAGTCTTCTGATTATTACTTTACAGTTTTGTCATTATAACAGATAGAGTCTTCTGTATCTTCAGAAGACGACAAACTGTAATGTAATAATCAGGAGTCTGTATCTGTTATAATGACAAAACTATAATTTAATAATCATAAGACTGTATCTGTTATAATGACAAAACTGTAATGTAATAGAAGACTGTATCTGTTATAATACTGTAATGTAATAATCTTTGTCATTATAACAAATACAGTCTTCTGATTATTACATTACAGTTTTGTCATTATAAAAGATACAGTCTTCTGATTATTACATTACGGTTTTGTCATTATAACAGGTTTTGTCATTATAACAGATACAGTCTTCTGATTATTACATTACAGTTTTGTCATTATAATACAGTCTTCTGATTATTACATTAC
>NW_013950637.1:0-629 GCF_000517525.1 Limulus polyphemus
GTACCAAATAACGCTAAAGATGAGTATGGTGGTTATAAATTCTGTAACTAGAGTTACACCTACGTGTTCGTGGAGTTGTTGTACCAAATAACGCTAAAGATGAGTATGGGGTTACATATTCGGTAACTAGAGTTACACCTAGGTGTTCATGGAGTAGTTGTACCAAGTAAGGCTAACGATGAGAATGGTGATTATAAATTCGGAAACTAGAGTTACACCTAAGTGTTCATGGAGTAGTTGTACCAAGTAAGGCTAAAGATGAGTATGATAGTTATAAATTTGGTAACTATAGTTACACCTAAATGTTTATGGAGTAGTTGTAACAAGTAAGGCTAAAAATGAGTTTGGTGGTTATAAATTCGGTGACTATAGTTACACCTAGGAGTTTATGGAGTTTTTATACCAAGTAAGGCTGAAGATGAGTATGGTGGTTATAAATTCTCTAACTAGAGTTACACCTAGGTTTTCGTGGAGTTGTTGTACCAAATAACACCAAAGATGAGTGTGGTGGTTATAAATTCGGTAACTAGAGTTACACCTAGGTGTTCATGAAATTGTTGTACCAAATAACGCTAAAGATGAGTATGGTGGTTATAAATTCGGTAACTATAGTTATACCTATGTGTTCA
>NW_013950638.1:0-448 GCF_000517525.1 Limulus polyphemus
GTTATCAAAGTAAAAAAAATCAAGTGGAAAAAGGTCTAAAAATACCGTTATCAGAGTCGAAAATTTTGTATATGAAGGCCTAAAAAGACAGTTATGAACGTCGACAAAATCTAGTAGAAGGAAAACTAAAAACCCGTTTTCAAAGGCAACAAAATCTAGTGGAAAACGGACTAAAATTACCCTTATAAAATTCAACAAAATCTAGTGGAAAGAGGACTAAAAGATCGTTATAACAGTCGACAAAATATAGTGGTAGAAGGACAAAAAAGACCATTATTAAATTATACAAAATTGCTGAGTCAGGACTAAAAATACCTCAATATCGAAAAAATATAGTTTAAAAAGGATTAAAAAGACCATTATAAAAGTTAATAACTATAGTATAAAAAATTCTCAAAAGACCGTTATCAAAGTCGAAAACATCTAGTCTACGAAGGCTTAAAAATAC
>NW_013950639.1:0-358 GCF_000517525.1 Limulus polyphemus
CCTTTGACACTGGTATGTCACTACTTGTTTAAATGTCGTTAATATCTACTGTTGTTTAATGTTCGGTCTTTGACATTGGTATGTTACTACCAGTTTTAATGCCGTTAATATCTACTGTTGTTTAATGTTGGTCTTTGACACTGGTATGCTACTACCTGTTTAAATATCGTTAATATCTACTGTTGTTTAATGTTGGCCTTTGACACTGGTATGTCTCTACTTGTTTAAATGTCGTTAATATCTACTGTTGTTTAATGTTGGGTAGTAACATACTAGTGTCAAAGGACATACCATTGTCAAAGACCAACATTAAACCACAGTAGATATTAACGACATTTAAACAAACTACCTGTTTAAA
>NW_013950640.1:0-231 GCF_000517525.1 Limulus polyphemus
CTTGTGTCTTCTTATTGACAGTACACAGTATCGTTAAATCTTGTATCTTCTTATTGACAGTACACAGTGTACGTTAAACCTTGTGTCTTCTTATTGAGAGTACACAGTATCGTTAAATCTTGTGTCTTCTTATTGACAGTACACAGTATAGTTAAATCTTGTGTCTTCTTAATGACAGTACACAGTATCGTTAAGTCTTGTGTCTTCTTATTGAAAGTACACAGTATCGTT
>NW_013950641.1:0-231 GCF_000517525.1 Limulus polyphemus
GGGTATTCTAGTGTTACAACTCTTACTACTACGATCATTCTAATAATGATACACACACTTACTATGGGTATTCTAGTGTTACAACTCTTACTACTACAACCATGCTAATAATGATACACACACACTTACCATTGGTATTCTAGTGTTACAACTCTTACTATTACAATCATTCTAATAATGATACACACACTTACCATGGGTTATTCTAGTGTTACAACTCTTACTACTACA
>NW_013950642.1:0-317 GCF_000517525.1 Limulus polyphemus
ACAACAACTTCACGAACACCTAGGTGTAACTCTAGTTACCGAATTTGTAACCAACATACTCGTGTTTAGCATTATTTGGTACAACAACTCCACGAACACCTAGGTGTAACTCTAGTTTCCGAATTTATAACCACCATGCTCATCTTTAGCTTACTTGGTACAACTACTCCATGAACATATAGGTGTAACTCTACTTACAGAATATATAACCACCATACTCATCTTTAGTCTTATTTGGTACAACTACTCCATATAGTACCTAGGTGTAACTATAGTTACCGAATTTGTAACCACCATACGCATCTTTAGCGTTATTT
>NW_013950643.1:0-200 GCF_000517525.1 Limulus polyphemus
TAGAAGTTACAGACCTTCTATAAACTCACCTGTTATATACACCAGGAACAACCAATGACAGGTTACAAACCTTCTATAAACTCACCTGTTATCTACACCAGGAACAACCAAATACAAGTTACAGACCTTCTATAAATTCATCTATTATCTACACCAGGAACAACCAATGACAGGTTACAAACCTTCTATAAACTCACCTG
>NW_013950644.1:0-217 GCF_000517525.1 Limulus polyphemus
CGAACGTTCATACAAAATTTGGAGATGATCCGTCCAAATGGAACGACGTACTGGTACAAAACGCAAAACGTTCCATAACTCCTTTAAAACAAACAGTAGGAAGGTAAAACTCTGCATATTACTACGCAACGTTGAAGTGTACCTACATACAAATTTGGTGAAGAATCATCAATT
The DNA here is from genome assembly GCF_000517525.1 of Limulus polyphemus. Classification (NCBI taxonomy): domain Eukaryota; kingdom Metazoa; phylum Arthropoda; class Merostomata; order Xiphosura; family Limulidae; genus Limulus; species Limulus polyphemus. The sequence goes on from NW_013950644.1 coordinate 175, forward strand.
TAGGACCCTCTGGTAACCAGAAATCGAAAAACAATCAGTAACC
>NW_013950645.1:0-295 GCF_000517525.1 Limulus polyphemus
GGATCACTCCTATTACTGACATACATATCTGGGATGTGACTTCTAGCGGGACTGAATATGTCTGCATTAGGGTTTAGCTGCGGGCTCTGTAAGGGGCTTGCCATTGTCTGGGGCTGATTAAGTCAATGGTCAATGTATCCCCCTTGTGTAACAGACAATAAATCGTTCTTTAATGTATCTAATTCGCTTTTAAATTTACTATGTTTTCCATTTGTACCTCTTGCCATTGTTGTTGATTTTCCTGTAGTTGCTGCTGACTTTCTTCCTGTTTCCTTTCTTGTTCCAGTTGCCACTG
>NW_013950646.1:0-390 GCF_000517525.1 Limulus polyphemus
TGTGTTTTGTATCTAACTTGGTACTGGCACGGGTTGTTGAAAGTCTTTAATGTGTTTTTGTATATAACCTGGTACCGGCAAGAGTTGTTGAAAGTCTCTAATGTGTTGCTGTTTCTATCCTGGAACGGGCAGGGGTAGTTGTAAGTTTTTAATATGTTATTGTATCTAACCTGATACTGACAGGAGTTGTTGTAAGTTTTTTATTTGTCTTTGTATCTAACCTGGTAATGGCACGGGTTGCTGAAAGTCTTGAATGTGTTGTTGTATCTGACTTGATACTGGCAGGAGTTGTTGTAAGTATTTTATGTGTTTTTGTATCTAACCTGGTACTGGCACGGGTTGTTGAAAGTCCTTAATGTGTTGTTGTATCTATCTTTGTACTGGCAGGAG
>NW_013950647.1:0-287 GCF_000517525.1 Limulus polyphemus
ATTGTTCAATGCTAACAGATCTTATAACTCTGATTTCTTGTATTCCTTGTGTCTTTAATCATTGTCCTATACGAACAGATCTTATAACTAATTTTTACTGTATTCCTTGTGTCTGGAATCATTGTCCAATACGAACAGATCTTATAACTCAGATTTCCTGTATAACTTTTGTCTTGAATCATTCTCCAATAGTAACAGATCTTACATCTATGATTTCCTGTATTCCTTGTGTCTTGAATCATTGTCCAATACTAACAGATCTTATAACTGAGATTTCCTGTATTTCA
>NW_013950648.1:0-305 GCF_000517525.1 Limulus polyphemus
CCCAGTATTATTAAATCTTGTGTCTTCTTATCGACAGTACACATTATTGTTAAATCTTGTTTCTTCTTATTGACAGTACATAGTATCGTTAAATCTTGTGTCTTCCTATTGACAATACACAGTATTGTTAAATCTTGTGTCTTCTTATTGACAGAACACAGTATCGTTAAATCTTGTGGCTTGTTAGTGATAGTACAAAGTATTCTTATATCTTGTGTCTTCTTATTGATAGTACACAGTATTGTTAAATCTTGTGTCTTATTATTGAGAGTACACAGTATCGTTAAATCTCGTGTCATCTTATT
>NW_013950649.1:0-280 GCF_000517525.1 Limulus polyphemus
TCTACAGTACAGATAACTAGGATAACTACCTACTGTACAGATAACTAAGATAACTACCTACAGTACACATAACTAGGATAACTACCTACACTACACATAACTAGGATAACTACCTACAGTACAGATAACTAGGATACCTACCTACATTACAGATTACTAGGATAACTACCTACAGTACACATAACTAGGATAACTACCTACAGTACAGATAACTAGGATAACTACCTACAGAACACATAACTAGGATAACTATCTACAGTACACATAACTAGGATAACTA
>NW_013950650.1:0-383 GCF_000517525.1 Limulus polyphemus
ACATGGGTAACATACACTAACACGGTGGTTGTACCATACTTTACCAGTACATGGGTAACATACACTAACACGGTGGTTGTACCATACTTTACCAGTACATGGGTAACATACACTAACACGGTGGTTGTACCATACTTTAACAAGACATGGGTAACATACACTAACACGTTGGTTGTACCATACTTTACCAGTTCATGGGTAACATACACTAACACTGTGGTTGTACCATACTTTAACAGTACATGGGTAACATACACTAACACGGTGGTTGTACCATACTTTACCAGTACATGGGTAACATACACTAACACGGTGGTTGTACCATACTTTACCAGTACATGGATAACATACACTAACACGTTGGTTGTACCATACTTTAACAG
>NW_013950651.1:0-600 GCF_000517525.1 Limulus polyphemus
AATAAGAAGACACAAGATTTAACGATACTGTGTACTGTCAATAAGAAGAACACAAGATTCTAAAGATACTGTGTACTGTCAATAAGAAGACACAAGATTTAACGATACTCTGTACTGTCAATAAGAAGACACAATATTCAACGATAATGTGTACTGTCAGTAAGAAAACACAAGACTTAACAATAATGTGTCCTGTCAATAAGAAGACACAAGATTTAACGATACTGTGTACTGTCAATAAGAAGACACAAGATTTAACGATACTGTGTACTGTCAATAAGAAGACACAAGATTTAACGATACTGTGTACTGTCAATAAGAAGACACAAGATTTAACGATACTGTGTACTGTCAATAAGAAGACACAATATTCAACGATAATGTGGACTGTCAGTAAGAAAACACAAGATTTAACAATAATGTGTCCTGTCAATAAGAAGACAGAAGATTTAACGATACTGTGTACTGTCAATAAGAAGACACAAGATTTAACGATACTGTGTACTGTCAATAAGAAGACACAAGATTTAACTATACTGTGTACTGTCAATAAGAAGACACAAGATTAAACAAAACTGTGTATTGTCAATAAGAGGACAC
>NW_013950652.1:0-344 GCF_000517525.1 Limulus polyphemus
CTATAAAATACTATTATATTTATAACAGTATGTCATTTTACAATACATGATCAGAAAATAAAGACAAGTTGTATTCAATTGTTATATAAAATACAGTTATACTTACAGCAGCAAGTCAGTGTACAATACATCATAACGTCATAAAGACCAGGTGTAATCACTTGATCTATAATATACTGTTATATTTACAACAATTTGTCCATTGTACAATACATCATCAGGTCATAAAGACCCCTTGTATTCACTTGTTATATAAAATAAAGTTATAATTACAGCAGCATATCATTGTACAATACTTCATAAGGTCATAAAGGCCACGTGTATTCACTTGTTATAAAAAATAC
>NW_013950653.1:0-326 GCF_000517525.1 Limulus polyphemus
ATCTTTAGCCTTACTTGGTACAACTACACCTCGAACACTAGGTGTAACTCTAGTTACCGAATTTATAACCACCATACTCGTTTTTAGCGTTATTTGGTACAGAAACTCCACGAACACCTAGGTGTAACTCTAGTTTCCGAATTTGTAACCCCATACTCATCTTTAGCCTTACTTGGCACAACTACTCCATGAACACCTAGGTGTAACTTTAGTTACCGAATTTATAACCACCATACTCATCGTTAGCGTTATTTGGTACAACAACTCCACCAACACCTAGGTGTAACTATAGTTACCGAATTTATAACCACCATATTAATCTTTAG
>NW_013950654.1:0-264 GCF_000517525.1 Limulus polyphemus
CCCTATCTAACATACAAATCTTTATCTTATCTAACATACAAATCTTTACCTTATCTAACATACAAATCTCTACCGTATGTAACATACAAATCTTTACCTCATCTGACATACAAATCTCTACCTTATCTAACAAACAAATCTCTACCGTATGTAACATACAAATCTTTACCTTATCTAACAAACACATCTTTACCTTATCTAACAAACAAATCTTTACCTTATCTAACATACAAATCTTTACCTTATCTAACAAACAAATCTTTA
>NW_013950655.1:0-446 GCF_000517525.1 Limulus polyphemus
TATTGCTAAATCGTGTGTCTTCTTATTGACAGTACACAGTTTTGTTAAATCTTGTGCCTTCTTATTGAAAGACACAGTATTGTTAAATATTTTGTCTTCTTTTTGACAGTACACAGTATAGTTAAATCTTGTGTCTTCTTATTGACAGTACACAGTATTGTTAAATCTTGTGTCTTCTGATTGAGAGTACACAGTATTCGACACAAGATTTAATTCTTATTGACAGTACACAGTATTGTTAAATCTTGTGTCTTCTTATTGACAGTACACAGTATCGTTAAATCTTGTGTCTTCTTATTGACAGGACACATTATTGTTAAATTTTGTGTTTTCTTACTGACAGTACAGATTTTCGTCGAATACTGTCTCTTCTTATTGACAGTACACAGTATCGTTAAATCTTGTGTCTTCTTATTGACAGTACACAGTATCGTTAAATCTTGTGT
>NW_013950656.1:0-476 GCF_000517525.1 Limulus polyphemus
CGTTAATATCTACTGTTGTTTAATGTTGGTTTTTAAAACTGGTATGTTACTACCTGTTTAAATGTCGTTAATATATACTGTTGTTTAATGTTGGTCTTTGACATTGGTATGTTACTACTTGTTTAAATGTCGTTAATATCTACTGTTGTTTAAAGTTGGTATTTGACACTGGTATGTTACTACCTGTTTAAATGCCGTTTGTTTAAATGTCGTTAATATCTACTGTTGTTTAATGTTTTCTTTGACACTGGTATGTTACTACCTTGTTTAAATGTCGTTAATATCTACTGTTGTTTAATGTTGGTCTTTGACACTGGAATGTTACTACCTGTTTAAATGTCATTGATATCTACTGTTGTTTAATGTTGGTCTTTGACATTGGTATGTTACTACCTGTTTAAATGTCGTTAATATCTACTGTTTTTTAATGTTTGCAATTTACACTGATTTAAACAGGTACTAACAAAAGTCGTTAA
>NW_013950657.1:0-278 GCF_000517525.1 Limulus polyphemus
ATTGACAGTACACAGTATCGTTAAATCTTGTGTCTTTTTATTGATAGTACACAGTATTGTTAAATCTAGTGTCTTCCTATTGACAGTACACAGTTTTGTTAAATCTTGTGTTTTCTTATTGACAGTATACAGTATCGTTAAATCTTGTGTCTTCTTATTGATAGTACACAATATCGTTAAATCTTGTATCTTCTTATTGACAGTACCAAGATTTAACGATACTGTCACAAGATTTAACATTACTGTGTACTATCAATAAGAAGACATCTTTTTAATGA
>NW_013950658.1:0-282 GCF_000517525.1 Limulus polyphemus
GTAAAAGTTCCATTCAGGGTCATTACTAGACGTGAAAGTTCCACAAAGGGTCATTACTAGATGTAAAAGTTCCATACAGGTGTCATTACTAGACGTGAAAGTTCCATAAAGGGTCATTACTAGACGTGAAAGTTCCATACAGGTGTCATTACTAGACGTGAAAGTTCCATACAGGTGTCACTACTAGACGTGAAAGTTCCATAAAGGGTCATTACTAGACGTGAAAGTTCCATAAAGGGTCATTACTAGACGTGAAAGTTCCATACAGGGTCATTACTAGAC
>NW_013950659.1:0-321 GCF_000517525.1 Limulus polyphemus
CTAGCGCAGATAGCTCTAGTGTAGCTTTGCGCGAAATTCAAAAACAAACAAACAAACACAACCAACATATGGGTGTTATTGTTGTCACTTGTACACTGAGTTTGAACCATTTGCAAAATATCAGAATAAACTATATATATATATATCAGTTAGACTGTTTTGATTCTAATGCAATAACAACAGAAGTGTGGGTCTTACTACAAAGCAAAGATTGTAAGAAGGAAAAATATAAAATTCTTATGTGGTACTGGTACTAGTAGTATTAGGTACAAATCACACAAGTTTATCATTCTAAATACTGAATCATATTATTATTATTAT
>NW_013950660.1:0-330 GCF_000517525.1 Limulus polyphemus
TATTGTTAAATATTGTGTTTTCTTATTGACAGTACACAGTATTGTTAAATATTTTGTCTTCTTATTGACAGTACAAAGTATTGTTAAATATTGTGTCTTCTTTTAGACAGTACACAGTATTGTTAAATATTGTGTCTTCTTATGGAAAGTACACAGCATTGTTAAATCTTGTGTCTTCTTATTCACAGAACACAGTATTGTTAAATCTTTTGTCTTCTTATTGACAGTACACAGTATACACAAGATTTATCAATAATATGTATTTCTTACTGACAGTACACATTATCATTGAATATTGTGTCTTCTTATTGACAGTACACAGTATTGGTT
>NW_013950661.1:0-503 GCF_000517525.1 Limulus polyphemus
ATTTTAATAACTTTCATAATGGTATTTTTAATCCTTCTTAAACTATATTTTGTCGACTGTTATAAAGGTCCTTTAGTTTTCCTTCCACTAGATTTTGTTGACATTGATATGGGTCGTTTTAGTCAGTTTTCCACTATATTTTGTCGACTGTTATAAACGGTTTTTTAGTCTTCCTTCCTCCAGATTTTGTTGACATTGATAAAAAGTCAGTTATGAAAGTCGACCAAATCGAGTGGAAGAAAACTAAAGAAGGCCTAAAAAGTCAGTTATCTATCAAAGTCGAAAATATCTAGTCTAATTAAAATATAGCGTAAGAAACAATAAAAATACCTTGACTTTCATAATGGTATTTAATCCTTCTTAAACTATATTTTGTCGACTGTTATAAAGGTTTTTAGTCTTCCGTCCACTAAATTTTGTTGACATTGATATGGGTCCTTTAGTCAATTTCCACTATATTTGTCGACTGTTATAAACGGAAGGAAGACTAAAAGACCTCCAGA
>NW_013950662.1:0-362 GCF_000517525.1 Limulus polyphemus
TAAGACTAGAGAGAAGGCAGCTAGTCATCACCACAAAGCTACACGAGGGCTATCTGCGCCAGCCATCCCTAATTTAGCAGTGTAAGACTAGAGAGAAGGCAGCTAGTCATCACCACTAAAGCTACACGAGGGCTATCTGCGCCAGCCATCCCTAATTTAGCAGTGTAAGACTAGAGAGAAGGCAGCTAGTCATCACCATAAAGCTACACGAGGGCTATCTGCGCCAGCCATCCCTAATTTAGCAGTGTAAGACTAGAGGGAAGGCAGCTAGTCATCACCACAAAGCTACACGAGGGCTATCTGCGCCAGCCATCCCTAATTTAGCAGTGTAAGACTAGAGGGAAGGCAGCTAGTCATCACCA
>NW_013950663.1:0-458 GCF_000517525.1 Limulus polyphemus
GGTTATAAATTCGGTAACTAGAGTTACACCTAGAAGTTCGTGGAGTTGCTATACCAAATAACGCTAAAGATTAGTATGGGGTTATAAATTCGGTAACTAGAGTTAACCCTAAGTGTTAATGGAGTAGTTGTACCAAGTAAGGCTAAAGATGAGTATGGTTGTTATAAATTCCGTAACTAAAGTTACACCTAGGTGTTCATGGAGTAGTTGTACCAAGTAAGGCTAAAGATGAGTATGGTGGTTATAAATTCTGTAACTAGAATTACACCTAGGTGTTCATGGAGTAGTTGTACCAAATAACGCTAACCATGAGTATGGTGGTTATAAATTCGGTAACTAGAGTTACAGCTAGGTGTTAATGGAGTAGTTGTACCAAATAAGGCTGAAAAAGAGTATGGGGTTATAAATTCGGTAACTAGTAGTTTACACCTAAGGTGTTCATGGAGTAGTTTTAACAA
>NW_013950664.1:0-427 GCF_000517525.1 Limulus polyphemus
TAGTTACCGAATTTATAACCACCATACTCATCTTTAGCCTTACTTGTTACAACGACACCATCAACAACTAGGTGTAACTTTAGTTACAGAATTTATAACCACCATACTCATCTTTAGCCTTACTTGGTACAACTACTTCATGAACACCTAGGTGTAACTATAGTTTCCAAATTTATAACCTCCATACTCATCTTTAGTCCTTACTTGGTACAACTAGGTTATAAATTCGGAAACTAGAGTTACATCTAGGTGTTCATGGAGACCATACTCATCTTTAGTCTTACTTGGTACAATTACTCCATAAACACCTAGGTGTAACTCTAGTTACAGAATTTATAACCACCATTCTCATTTTAGGCTTACTTGGTCCAGCTACTCCATAACTATCTAGATGTAACTATATTTACCAAATTTATAACCACCATAC
>NW_013950665.1:0-239 GCF_000517525.1 Limulus polyphemus
GAGAGTACACAGTATCGTTAAATCTTGTGTCTTCTTATTGAAAGTACACAGTATCGTTAAATCTTGTGTCTTCTTATTGACAGTACACAGTATCGTTAAATCTTGTGTTTTCTTATTGACAGTACACAGTATCGTTAAATCTTGTGTGTTCTTATTGATAGTACCCAGTATTTATAAATCTTGTGTCTTCTTATTGACAGTACACAGTATTGTTAAATCTTGTGTCTTCTTATTGATAG
>NW_013950666.1:0-280 GCF_000517525.1 Limulus polyphemus
TCAGTAGAACAACAATACAGGACAGCAAGTGTTAATCAATATAACAACAATACAGGACAGCTAGTGTTAATCAATATAACAAAAATACAGGACAGCTAGTGTAAATTAGTAGAACAACAATACAGGATAGCTAGTGTAAATTAGTAGAACAACAATACAGGACAGCTAGTGTAAATCAATATAACAACAATACAGGATAGCTAGTGTAAATCAGTATAACAACAATACAGGATAGCAAGTGTAAATTAGTAGAACAACAATACAGGACAGCTAGTGTAAA
>NW_013950667.1:0-443 GCF_000517525.1 Limulus polyphemus
TTTTCATGCAAAATTATAGCCTTCTATTATAATTTTTGCGACTTTTGTGGTCGTTTTATGTTACTCTTTTATTGGCTTTTCTGAAAGCGTATGTGTACTGCAGTGAAGCTTTTGGTTACTGATTGTTTTTCGATTTCCTGTTATCAAAGGGTCCTAAATTGATGATTCTTCACCAAATTTGGTATGTAGGTACACTTTAACGTTGCGTAGTAATATGCAGAGTTTTACCTTCCTACTGTTTGTTTTAAAGGAGTTATGGAACGTTTTGCGTTTTGTACCAGTACTTCGTTCCATTTGGACGGATCTTCTCGAAATTTTTTCAAGAACGTTCGTTGCATACTTGCGTATTTACATGCAAAATTCTAGCCTTCTATTGTCATTTTTGCGACTTTTGTGGTCGTTTTATGTTACTCTTTTATTGGCTTTTCTGAAAGCGTATGTGT
>NW_013950668.1:0-286 GCF_000517525.1 Limulus polyphemus
GGTGCACCAATGGAAAGAGTAGTCGTCGACATTGCTGGTCCTCTGCCCCAAACTCGTGCTGGAAACAAGTACATTTGTGTGGTGATGGATTATTTCACCAAGTGGCCTGAGGCATATGCAATACCAAATCTGGAAGCTACAACTGTAGCTTCGGCGATTAGTGACTTCTTCTTCAGATTTGGTATGCCATGTGAACTGATTCAGATCAAGGCCGTAACTTTTGAATCAGCTGTGTTCCAAGAATGCTGCAAGTTGTTTGGCATCCGAAAGACCAGGACAACGCCAC
>NW_013950669.1:0-542 GCF_000517525.1 Limulus polyphemus
CCTACACAGTTGACGTATGTGGAAAACATAGGGAAACACACATGGGAAAATCGTTTACCCAAGTTAATCACCTAAAGTACCCCAATGCAGTACATAACCAAGATAACCTACACAGTTGACGTATGTGGAAAACATGGGGAAACACACATAGGAAAATCGTTTACCCAAGTTAATCACCTGAAGTACCCCAATGTAGTGCATAATCAAGATAACCTACACAGTTGACGTATGTGGAAAACATAGGGAAACACACATGGGAAAATCATTTACCCATGTTAATCACCTGAAGTACCCCAATGTAGTACATAATCAAGATAACCTACACAGACGTACGTCAGGGAAAACATAGGGAAACACACATGGGAAAATCGTTTACCCAAGTTAATCACCTAAAGTACCCCAACTGCAGTACATAATCAAGATAACCTACACAGCTGACGTACGTGGAAAACATAGGAAAACACACATGGGAAAAACGTTTATCCATGTTAATCACCTGAAGTACCCCAATGTAGTACATAATCAAGATAACCTACACAGCT
>NW_013950670.1:0-333 GCF_000517525.1 Limulus polyphemus
TTAATCTATCAATGATATATCTATTACATAGAAACGTAATGAAAGTTAATCTATCAATGATATATCTATCACAGAGAAACGTTATGAAAGTTAATCTATCAATGATATATCTATCAGATAGAAACGTAATGAAAGTTAATCTATCAATGATATATCTATTACATAGAAACGTAATGAAAGTTAAGCTATTAATGATATATCTATTACATAGAAACGTAATGAAAGTTAATCTATCAATGATATATCTATCACAGAGAAACGTTATGAAAGTTAATCTATCAATGATATATCTATCAGATAGAAACGTAATGAAAGTTAATCTATCAATGATAT
>NW_013950671.1:0-276 GCF_000517525.1 Limulus polyphemus
TTGTGTCTTCTTATTGACAATACACAGTATTGTTAAATCTTGTGTCTTCTTATTGACAGAACACAGTATTGTAAATCTTGTATTTTCTTATCGACAGTACACATTATTGTTAAATCTTGTGTCTTCTTATTGACAGTACACAGTATCGTTAATTCTTGTGTCTTCTTATTGACAATACACAGTATTGTTAACTTATGTGTCTTCTTATTGACAGTACACAGTATGTTAAATATTGTTTTAACAACACTGTGTACTATCAATAAGAAGACTCTTGTG
>NW_013950672.1:0-236 GCF_000517525.1 Limulus polyphemus
GACACAAGATTTAACGATACTGTGTACTGTCAATAAGAAGACACAAGATTTAACGATACTGTGTACTGTCAATAAGAAGACACAAGATTTAACGATACTGTGTACTGTCAATAAGAAGACACAAGGTTTAACGATACTGTGTACTGTCAATAAGAAGAGACAATACTCGAGGATAATGTGTACTGTCAGTAAGAAAACACAAGATTTAACAATAAGTACACAGGTCAATAAGAAGA
>NW_013950673.1:0-294 GCF_000517525.1 Limulus polyphemus
ATGTGGTGTATATTGAAGAAGTCCAAGCATGAACATTATTTTCATGTTGTATTATCAAGTTTTTCAATAACTTCATGCGGTGTATATTGAAGAAGTCCAAGCATGAACATTATTTTTATGTTGTATTATCAAGTTTTTCAGTAAATTCATGCGGTGTATATTGAAGAAGACCAAGCATGAACATTGTTTTTATGTTTTATTATCAAGTTTTTCAGCAACTTAATGCGGTGTATATTGAAGAAGACCAAGCATGAACATTATTTTATGTTGTATTATCAAGTTTTTCAGCAACTT
>NW_013950674.1:0-432 GCF_000517525.1 Limulus polyphemus
TTTCATGTAAGTGTTATACCGTGTAAAGTAATGTAAAATAAAGTTTAGATCCTCTATTACAGAACAATACCAAATTTATATGGATACAGGTTGCGACACTTTCATGTAAGTGTTATACCGTGTAAAGTAATGTAAAATAAAGTTTAGATCCTCTATTACAGAACAATACCAAATTTATATGGATACAGGTTGCGACACTTTCATGTGTCCTTTTTAGCCCAAAGCTAAAGAGTGTCGAAGTTTGCATCCATATAAGTTTGGTGTTGTTCCGTGTTATTTTAATGTTATCATATTTTCAGGCTCATACATAAGACCAATGATTTTAGAAAGCCAGAAGCAAGCGTTTATAGAAATGTAAAAGGAAAGACATTACATTAAATCTATTGTCACTTTGTTGATTACAATAGCATACATATCATAATCGAACGCGAT
>NW_013950675.1:0-300 GCF_000517525.1 Limulus polyphemus
TTACTCAAGAACGACTTAGTAGCTTGGCAGTATTAAGTATTGAAAAATATGCACTTAATGCCTTAAATTTTGATAGTTTAATTGATGCATGTGCAGCAGCAAAAGCACGAAAGGTTCATATAATGTAACCATGAATACCAGAATGTTACCTGTTTAAGATCTAGTTAGTTATTTGTACAGTTTTGTAAAGTAATAAAAGATGTTAATTGTAAACTTAAGTACTATTTTATCAATCTGTTTTATAATACATGTATACCACAAGTGACTGGCTTCTCACATAAAACATAAGTTTCAAAACTA
>NW_013950676.1:0-359 GCF_000517525.1 Limulus polyphemus
ACTAGTAACAGAACCTGATTTACTAGTAACAGAACCTGATTCACTAGTGATAGAACCTGATTCACTAGTAATAGAACCTGATTCACTAGTAACAGAACCTGATTCACTAGTAACCGAACCTGATTCATTAGTAGCAGAACCTGATCCACTAGTAACAGAACCTGATTCACTAGTAACAGAACCTGATTCATTAGTAACAGAACCTGATTCACTAGTGATAGAACCTGATTCACTAGTAATAGAACCTGATTCATTAGTAACAGAACCTGATTCACTAGTAACAGAACCTGATTCATTAGTAACAGAACCTGATTCACTTGTAACAGAACCTGATTCACTAGTAACAGAACCTGATTCAC
>NW_013950677.1:0-468 GCF_000517525.1 Limulus polyphemus
CCAAATTTTTTATGAACGTTCGTTGCATACTCTCGTATTTACATGCAAAATTCTAGCCTTCTATTATCATTTTTGCGACTTTTGTTGTCGTTTTATGTTAGACTTTTATTGGTTTTTCTGAAAGCGTATGTGTAGTGCAGTGAAGCTTTTTGTTACTGGTTGTTTTTCGATTTCTTGTTACCAGAGGGTCCTAAATTGATGATTCTTCACCAAATTTGGTATGTAGGTACACTTTAACGTTGCGTAGTAATATGCAGAGTTTTACCTTCCTACTGTTTGGTCCAAATGGAACGACGTACTGGTACAAAACGCAAAACCTTCCATATCTCCTTTAAAATGCAACGAACGTTCATACAAAATTTGGAGATGATCCTTTTGCATGTAAATACGCAAGTAAAGGCTAGAATAACCTAAAACGACCACAAAAGTCGCAAAAATGATAATAGAAAAACCAATAAAAGTCCCTGA
>NW_013950678.1:0-297 GCF_000517525.1 Limulus polyphemus
ATGATTCTCCCACCACACTTACCTATTGTATCGATTATTCTCCCACCACACTTACCTATTGTATTGATCATTCTCCCACCACACTTACCTATTGTACCGATGATTCTCCCACCACACTTACCTATTGTACCGATGATTCTCCCACCACACTTACCTATTGTATCGATTATTCTCCCACCACACTTACCTATTGTACCGATGATTCTCCCACCACACTTACCTATTGTATTGATGATTCTCCCACCACACTTACCTATTGTATCGATTATTCTCCCACCACACTTACCTATTGTATTG
>NW_013950679.1:0-326 GCF_000517525.1 Limulus polyphemus
AGACCAACATTAAACAACAGTAGATATTAACGACATTTAAATAAGTAGTAATATACCAATGTCAAAGACCAACATTTAACAACAGTATATATTAACGACAATTAAACAGCTTGTAATATTCCAGTGTCAATGGCCAACATTAAACAACAGTATATATTAACGTCATTTAAACAGGTAGTAACATACCAGTGTCAAAGACCAACATTAAACAACAATAGATATTAACGACATTCAAACAGGTAGTAACATACCAATGTCAAAGATCAACATTAAACAACAGTGATATTAACAGCAATTTAAACAGGTAGTAACATACCAGTGTCAAA
>NW_013950680.1:0-222 GCF_000517525.1 Limulus polyphemus
AATATTTCACTATTTCAACGAACTTTCATCTAAGTAAGTAAGTTATATATATAAAACGGAGGATGCGCTACTTAGGACATGTAATTATATTTGGAGGTAGGTTGGTAGAGAACCTGATAGATCGGGTATTTGCTGCCACACGCGTGGTATTGCTGGCGCACAAAAATATAACTTATAAAAGAAGCATTAGAAAATTATTTGCCACACGCTTGGTATTGCTAG
>NW_013950681.1:0-280 GCF_000517525.1 Limulus polyphemus
CAAATCTTTCTAAATCCATTGTTTGATCCAATTATGTTAATCACTGAGTGCCAACAAAGCAACAAAGGGGGTTCCCTGGTCGAATAGGCAATAAGGTCTCAATTAAAGAAGTGTCCAAAACAGCCAATAAGTCACATGCAAGCTGGAATGCGGTGAATTTTGGGTCATTTTAGCCTCATTCTCTGGTGATGGCATAGCACAAGATTACAAATGTGTCACAAATTCATGTTTTCGACATCAAATACCAAAATAACCTACAGAATGCAGCCTAATTATACTG
>NW_013950682.1:0-469 GCF_000517525.1 Limulus polyphemus
ATAGACTGAAACACTGTAAGAAGTTTGAAAACAATTACTCCTTTAGGAGAAACAGCTGAATTGAAACACTGTAAGAAGTTTGAAAACAACCACTCCTCTAGAAGAAACAGCTGAATTGAAACACTGTAAGAAGTTTGAAAACAATTACTTTTTTAGAATAAACAGATAGACTGAAACACTCTAAGAAGCTTGAAAACAATTACTCCTCTAGGAGAAACAGATAGACTGAAACACTGTAAGAAGTTTGAAAACAACTACTCCTCTAGGAGAAACAGCTGAATTGAAACACTATAAGAAGTTTGAAAACAACTACTCATCTAGGAGAAACAGCTGAAATGAAACCATATAAGAAGTTTGAAAACAACTACTCTTCTGGGAGAAACAGATAGACTGAAAACACTGTAAGAAGTTTGAAAACAACTACTCCTCTAGGAGAAACAGCTGAATTGAAACACTATAAGAAGTTTGA
>NW_013950683.1:0-660 GCF_000517525.1 Limulus polyphemus
AAAAGCCAATAAAAGAGTAACATAAAACCGACCACAAAAGTCGCAAAAATGATAATAGAAGGCTAGAATTTTGCATGTAAATACGTAAGTATGCAACGAACGTTCATACAACATTTGGAGATGATCCGTCCAAATGGATCGACGTACTGGTACAAAACGCAAAACGTTCCATAACTCCATTAAAACAAACAGTAGGAAGGTAAAACTCTTCATATTACTACGCAACGTTAAAGTGCACCTACATACCAAAGTTTGGTGAAGAATCATCAATTTAGGACCCTCTGGTAACAAGAAATCGAAAAAGAATCAGTAACAAAAAGCTTCCCTAGCAGTACACATATGCTTTCAGTAGTTTTATGTTACTCTTTTATTGGCTTTTTTGAAAGCGTATGTGTACTGCAGGGAAGCTTTTCGTTACTGATTCTTTTTCGATTTCTTGTTACCAGAGGGTATGAACGTTCGTTGCATACTTGCGTATTTACATGCAAAATTCTAGCCTTCTATTATCATTTTTGCGTCTTTTGTGGTCGTTTTATGTTACTCTTTTATTGGCTTTTCTGAAAGCGTATGTGCACTGCAGGGAAGCTTTTGGAAATGGAACGAAGTACTGGTACAAAAACGCAAAACCTTCCATAACTCCTTTAAAACAAACAGTAGGAA
>NW_013950684.1:0-316 GCF_000517525.1 Limulus polyphemus
TATAGTGACAAAATGTTTTTCGTCAATACTATAATGTCTCAATATTGAGTTCTCAGACGAAGTAAGCGCTATCGGATGTTTTTCTATTAATTTTACGTCAAAAAAACACTTTTGTCCGTTTTCCAAAAAAATTCATATTTTCACCAAAAATCAAAGGCTATAGCCTATGTTTTTTCTCAAATTTTGAAAAAAATTGAAAAAAAAATTGTTTTTCTTCGTATTTCAATACAAAGATGCCCTTGATGTAAAACTTTCAAAATAGAGATCCTTTTATTAATATTCCCAATAGTTATTTCATAATATGTTATCAAAATTT
>NW_013950685.1:0-391 GCF_000517525.1 Limulus polyphemus
ACAGTACACAGTATTGTTAAATCTTGTGTCTTCTTATTGACAGAACACAGTATTGTTAAATCTTGAGTCTTTTTATTGATAGTACACAGTACTGCTAAATCGTGTGTCTTCTTATTGACAGTACACAGTATTGTTAAATCTTAAGTCTTCTTATTTACAGTACACAGTATTGTTTAATCTTGTGTCTTCTTATTGTAAGTACACAGTATCGTTAAATCTTGTGTCTTCTTATTGACAGTACACAGTATCATTAAATCTTGTCTCTTCTTATTGACAGTACACAGTATCGTTAAATCTTGTGTCTTCTTATTGACAGTACACAGTATTGTTAAATCTTGTGTCTTCTTATTGACAGAACACAGTATTGTTAAATCTTGAGTCTTTTTATTGA
>NW_013950686.1:0-335 GCF_000517525.1 Limulus polyphemus
TAATGGCACGAATGTATTTTCTATACGTTTTTTTGGTAATTCTTTACTATTTGTTGCATCATTATTTAGTTCTCTGTCGTTAGCACCTACAACGACTTTAATTTTTATTGAAAATATATCTCCACCTTGTTTCTTTGTTTCAGCAAGATCACCTGTCGTTTCTCTGGCAGCATAACCATCTTTCGTCTTTTCTACATCATCAACTCGAAGTACTTGCTTTTCTCTAACATCGGTGCTTGGTGGTAGATGCTGGCTTTTCACAACGTCATTTAGCACCTTATTCCCCTTATTAACAGAGGAGTATCTTAGTCTATTTTTAAGAAAAGTCGTCACCG
>NW_013950687.1:0-430 GCF_000517525.1 Limulus polyphemus
TCTTGTGGCTTCTTGTTGAAAGTACACAGTATCGTTATATCTTCTGGCTTCTTATTGACAGTACACAGTATCGTTAAATCTTGTGTCTTCTTATTGACAGTACATAGTATTCTTAAATCTTGTGTTTCCTTATTGACTGTAAACAATATTGTTAAATCTTGCGTCTTATTATCGACAGTACACAGTATTTTTAAATCTTGTGTCTTCTTATTGACAGTACACAGTATCGTTAAATTTTGTGTCTTCTTATTGATAGTACACAGTATCGTTAAATCTTTTGTTTTATTATTGACAGTACACAGTATTGTTAAATCTTGCGTCTTCTTTTTGATAGTACACAGTATCGTTAAATCTTGTGGCTTGTTAGTGTTAAATACTGTGTACTATCCATAACAAGCCACAAGATTTAACGATACTGTGTACGTTAAAT
>NW_013950688.1:0-325 GCF_000517525.1 Limulus polyphemus
GTGTTCTTATTGATAGTACACAGTATTTATAAATCTTGTGTCTTCTTATTGACAGTACTTAGTATTGTTAAATCTTGTGTCTTCTTATTGACAGTACACAGTATTGTTAAATCTTGAGTCTTCTTATTGAGAGTAAACAGTATTGTTAAATCTTGTGTCTTCTTATTGACAGTACACAGTATCGTTAAATCTTGTGTCTTCTTATTGACAGGACACATTATTGTTAAATCTTCTGTTTTCTTACTGAGAGTACACATTATCGTTAAATCTTGTGTGTTCTTATTGATAGTACACAGTATCACAAGATTTATAAAATAAGAAAGAT
>NW_013950689.1:0-339 GCF_000517525.1 Limulus polyphemus
GATTTAACGATACTGTGTAGTTTCAATAAGAATAAACAAGATTTAACAAAACTGTGTTCTGTCAATAAGAAGACACACGATTTAACAATACTGTGTACTGTCAATAAGAAGACACAAGATTTAACGATACTGTGTGCTGTCATTAAGAAGACACAAGATTTAACGATACTGTGTGCTGTCAATAAGAAGTCACAAGATTTAACGATACTGTGTAGTTTCAATAAGAAGAAACAAGATTTAACAAACTGTGTACTGTCAATAATAAGACACAAGATTAACGATACTCTGTACTGTCAAAAGAAACACAAGATTTAACGATACTAGTGTACTGTCAATAAG
>NW_013950690.1:0-294 GCF_000517525.1 Limulus polyphemus
ACAAGATCTTGTCGACTTTCATAACTGACTTTTTAGGCCTTCTTAGATTAGTTATTTTTGACTTTGATAGCGGTATTTTTAGTCTTTCTTACACTATATTTTAATGACTTTCATAATGGTATTTTTAATCCTTCTTAAACTATATTTTGTCGACTGTTATAAAGGTCTTTTAGTTTTCCTTCCACTAGATTTTGTTGACATTGATATGGGTCGTTTTCGTCAGTTTTCCACTATATTTTGTCGACTGTTATAAACGGTCTTTTAGTATACCTTCATCCAGATTTCGTTGACATT
>NW_013950691.1:0-297 GCF_000517525.1 Limulus polyphemus
AAAAGATTTAACAATACTGTGTACTTTCGATAAGAAGACACAAGATTTAATATTACTGTGTACTATCACTAACAAGCCACAAGATTTAACGATAGTGTGTACTGTCAATAAAAAGACACAAGATTTAACGATACTGTGTACTGTCAATAAGAAGACACAAGATTTAACGATACTGTGTACTGTCAATAAGAAGATTCAAGATTTAACGATAGTGTGTACTGTCAATAAGAAGACACTAGATTTAACAATACTGTGTACTCTCAATAAGAAGACACAAGATTTAACGATACTGTGTAC
>NW_013950692.1:0-386 GCF_000517525.1 Limulus polyphemus
AGAAGCTATACAAAACCGGGACTTCTTAATCTCACCTAGAGCTATACAAAAACCGAGAATTCTTAATCTCACCAGGAGCTATACAAAAACTGAGACATCTTAATCTCACCAAGAGCTATTCAATAACCGAGACTTCTTAATCTCACCAAGAGCTATACAAAACCGGGACCTATTAATCTCACCAGGAGCATTACACAACCAGGACTTCTTAATCTCACCAAGAGTTATACAAAAACTGGGACTTCTTAATCTCACCAGTAGCTATACAAAAACCGAGACTTATTAATCTCAACAACAGCTATACAAAACAAGGACTTCTTAATCTCACCAGGAGCTATACAAAACCGGGACTTCTTAATCTCACCAGGAGCTATACAAAAACCGAG
>NW_013950693.1:0-427 GCF_000517525.1 Limulus polyphemus
TGATTCTACTCGATCACAAGGAAACTCAGAATGGCATTGATTATACGCGTTCACAAGGAAACTCAGAATGGAAATGATTCTACTCGATCACAAGGAAACTCAGAATGGCATTGATTATACGCGTTCACAAGGAAACTCAGAATGGAAATGATTCTACTCGATCACAAGGAAACTCAGAATGGAAATGATTCTACTCGTTCACAAGGAGACTCAGAATGGAAATGATTCTACTCGTTCACTTTCCATTCTGAGTTTCCTTGCGTTCACAAGGAGACTCAGAATGGAAATGATTCTACTCGTTCACAAACTCAGAATGGAAATGATTCTACTCGTTCTACTCGATCACAAGGAAACTCAGAATGGAAATGAGAGTAGAATCATGTTCACAAGGAAATTCAGAATGGAAATGGATTCTACTCGATCACAA
>NW_013950694.1:0-383 GCF_000517525.1 Limulus polyphemus
CCAGACAGACTAACCAGTACACCTACAACCATTACTAACACAGACAGACTAACCAGTACACCACAACCAAAACTAACACAGACAGACTAACCAGTACACTACAACCAATAGTTACACAGATAGACTAACCAGTACACCACAACCGATACTAAGACAGACACACTAACCAGTACACTACAACCAATAGGTAACACGGATAGACTCACCCGAACATTACAACCATTACTAACACAGACACACCAACCAGTACACCACAACCAACAGTATCACGGATAGACTCATTCGTACACCACAACCGATACTAAGACAGACACACTAACCAGTACACTACAACCAATAGTAACACAGATAGACTCATTCGTACACCACAACCATTACTAACA
>NW_013950695.1:0-229 GCF_000517525.1 Limulus polyphemus
TATTGTGTCTTCTTATTAACAGTACACAGTATCGTTAAATCTTTTGGCTTGTTATTGATAGTACACAGTATCGTTAAATCTTGTGTCTTCTTATTGACAGTACACATTATTGATAAATCCTGTATCTTCTTATTGACAGGACACAGTATTGTTAAATTTTGTGTCTTCTTATTGACAGTACACAGTATTGATAAATCCTGTGTCTTCTTATTGACAGGACACAGTATTG
>NW_013950696.1:0-293 GCF_000517525.1 Limulus polyphemus
AAAAAAACTTTTGAGAATTATGAATCAAAGTTCACAAGTTCAATTTTCAATTCTATAAAGACAGTAGAAAATAGAAATAATTTTAAATCATTAACAAGAAGAAAAAATATTGATAATTTAATCCAAGAAACTGCCATTTTGTAGTTGATAATAAAATATAACTGATCCCCTGTAGTTTTATCCTTTTCTTCAAGGGTTATCTTTAGTGTTAGTAAATATTTACTTTGACCTTTCTCTAACTAACATTGTTCAGTTTACCACAACACCAAAGTATTGGGATGCATGAAAATATA
>NW_013950697.1:0-635 GCF_000517525.1 Limulus polyphemus
GTATCTTTAGTGATATGTATTTAATCAGGTCATGTATCTTTAGTAATATGTATTTTAATCAGGTCAGGTATCTTTAGTAATATGTATTTTATCAGGTCAGGTATCTTTAGTGATGGTTATTTAATCAGGTCAGGTATCTTTAGTAATATGTATTTAATCAGTTCAGGTACTTTAGTGATATGTTTTTAATCAGGTGAGGTATCTTTAGTAATATGTTTTTAATCAGGTCAGGTATCTTTAGTAATATGTACTTAATCAGTTCAGGTATCTTTAGTAATATGTATTTAATCAGGTCATGTATCTTTAGTAATATGTATTTAATCAGGTCATGTATTTTTAATTGATTAAATACATATTACTAAAGATACCTGACCTGATTAAAAACATATTGGTCATGTATCTTTAGTAATATGTATTTAATGAGTCATGTATCTTTAGTGATATGTATTTAATCAGGTCATGTATCTCTAGTAATATGTATTTTAATCAGGTCAGGTATCTTTAGTAATATGTATTTTATCAGGTCAGGTATCTTTAGTAATGGTTATTTAATCAAATCAGGTATCTTTAGTAATATGTATTTAATCAGTTCAGGTACTTTAGTGATATGTATTTAATCAGGTCAGGTATCTTTA
>NW_013950698.1:0-265 GCF_000517525.1 Limulus polyphemus
TTGTGTCTTCTTATTGACAGTACAAAGTATAGTTAAATCTTGTGGCTTCTTATTGACAGTACACAGTATCGTTAAATCTTGTGTCTTCTTATTGACAGTACACAGTATCGTTAAATCTTGTGTTTTCTTATTGACAGTACACAGTATCGTTAAATCTTGTATCTTTTTATTGACAGTACAAAGTATCGTTAAATCTTGTGTCTTCTTATTGAGAATACACAGTATCGTGAAATCTGGTGTCTTTTTATTGACAGTACACAGTATC
>NW_013950699.1:0-334 GCF_000517525.1 Limulus polyphemus
AAAAACAATTTTTTTCAAAATTTCGAAAAAAACATGGGTTATAGCCTTGGCTTTTCGGTGAAAATATGAATTTTTTGGAAAATAGAAAAAAATGTGCTTTTTTCACGCAGAATTTGTAGAAAAATATCGGATAGTGCTTATTTCTTCGAAAAACTCAAAATTGAGACATTATACCATTAACGAAAAATATTATGTCCCGCAAAATTATTTAAAAATTGAACTTTCGCTAAGCTAGAGTAAAATGAATCCAAAAGGAGCAGTTTATTTTATAAGAAGACGTCATGATCTTTCAGATGTCGGGATTGTGTTTGAATAACCTTATTTTAAAAGCGAT
>NW_013950700.1:0-347 GCF_000517525.1 Limulus polyphemus
TGTCAATAAGAAGACACAAGATTTAACGATACTGTGTACTTTCAATAAGAAGACACAAGATTTGACGATACTGTCTACTGTCAATAAGAAGACAATAGATTTAACAATAATGTGTCCTGTCAATAAGAAGACACTAGATTTAACGATACTGTGTACTGTCAATAAGAAGACACAAGATTTAACGATACTGTGTACTGTCAATAAGAAGACACAAGATTTAACGATACTGTGTACTTTCAAAAGAAGACACAAGATTTGACGATACTGTCTACTGTCAATCAGAAGACAATAGATTTAACAATACTGTGTACTATCAATAAGAAGACACACGATTTAGCAATACTGTG
>NW_013950701.1:0-636 GCF_000517525.1 Limulus polyphemus
GTATTGTATAATGACATGCTGTTGTAATTATAACAGTATTTTATATAACAAGTGAATACACGGGGTCTTTATGACCTGATGATGTAATTTACTAAGACATGCTGTTATAATTATAACTGTATTTTATAAAACAAGTGAATACACGGGGTCTTTATGACCTTATGAAGTATTGTATAATGACATGCTGTTGTATTTATAACAGTATTTTATATAACAAGTGAATACACGGTGCCTTTCTGACCTTATGATGTAATTTACTATGACATGCTGTTGTAATTATAACTGTATTTTAAAAAATAAGTGAATACACGGAGTCTTTATGACCTTATGAAGTATTGTACAATGACATGCTCCTGTAATTACAACTGCATCTTATAAAACAAGTGAATACACGGGGCCTTTATGACCTTTTTGTATGTTTTATAAAATGACATTTTGTTGTAATTATAACTGTATTTTAGAGGACAAGTGAATACACGGTGTCTTTATGACCTTAAGATGTATTGAAGTTTGGCATGCTGTTGTAATTATAACTGAATTTTTTAAATCAAGTGAATACTTGGGGTCCTTATTACCTTATGATGTGGTGTACTACGACATGCTGTTGTAATATAACAGTATTTTATATAAAAAGTG
>NW_013950702.1:0-347 GCF_000517525.1 Limulus polyphemus
CCATAATCTTTAGGCCAGTAAATAATGCATACCAGCAAATCCTTAACTTACTTCTGGTCTAGCAAACGATCAAAAACTTGTTCATACAAGAAAACATTATTAGACTATTTTTCCTTCCACTGTGTAAGTTTTGTAACAGAAGATAATTGCTACCACTACATAAGTCTTCCTCTTTTTCATAATTCTAATCAAACAGAACCTTAGGCAGGTGTACACGTTGTGGTTGTGAGCCTTCTAACGTATGTAGCTGTATACTGAATCTTGTGTTATAATTAGAGTACTTGTTTTTAAGTTAACATGTGTGACTTCCAGTGTTTCAATTATTCTACTCTCTTCGTTCACGTTAA
>NW_013950703.1:0-317 GCF_000517525.1 Limulus polyphemus
AAACAAAGCTACAGGTGATATTACTATAACTCAAACAAAGCTACAGGTGATGTTACCATAACTCAAACAAAGCTACAGGTCATGACTACCATAACTCAAACAAAACTGCATGGGATGACTACCATAACTCAAACAAAGCTACAGGTGATGACTACCATAACTATAACAAAGCTACAGGTGATGACTACCATAACTCAAAACAAAGCTATAGGTGATAACTACCATAATTCAAACAAAGCTACAGGTTGAGTACTACCATAACTCAAACACAGCTACAGGTGACGACTACCATAACTCAAACAAAGCTGCATGTGATG
>NW_013950704.1:0-302 GCF_000517525.1 Limulus polyphemus
CTTCTTATAGACAGGACACAGTATTGTTAAATCTTGTGTCTTCTTATTGACAGTACACAGTATTGATAAATCCTGTATATTCTTATTGACAGGACACATTATTGTTAAATATTGTGTCTTCTTATTGACAGTACACAGTATTGATAAATCCTTTATCTTCTTATTGATAGGATACAATTTTGTTAAATTTTGTGTGACTTGTTATGATAGTACACAGTATTGTTAAATCTTGTGTCTTCTTATTGACAGTACACAGTATTGATAAATCCTGTATCTTCTTATTGACAGGACACAGTATTGAT
>NW_013950705.1:0-250 GCF_000517525.1 Limulus polyphemus
TTAACTACTGGCCACCTGGTTTTTTATTCAAGTATTAAAGTAGTTGTTCATGGTCTTATTGACAGTAGATAGGGTAATTATTTATTAACTACTGGCCACCTGGTTATTTTTAAAGTATTAAAGTAGTTGTTCATGGTCTTATTGACAGTAGATAGGGTAATTATTTGTTAACTACTGGCCAGCTGGTTATTTTTCAAGTATTAAAGTAGTTGTTCATGGTCTTATTGACAGTAGATAGGGTAATTATTTG
>NW_013950706.1:0-348 GCF_000517525.1 Limulus polyphemus
AGTACACAGTGTTGCTAAATCGTTTGTCTATTTATTGACAGTATACAGTATAGTTAAATCTTGTGGCTTCTTATTGACAGTACACAGTATAGTTAAATATTGTGTCTTCTTATTGAAAGTACACAGTATTGCTAAATCGTGTGTCTTTTTATTAATAGTACACAGTTTTGTTAAATCTTGTGTCTTCTTATTGAGGACAGTACACAGTATTGTTAAATCTTGTGTCTTCTTATTGACAGAACAAAGTATTGTTATATCTTGTGTTTTCTTATTTACAGTACACAGTATTGTTAAATCTTGTGTCTTTTTATTGACAGTACACAGTATTGTTAAATCTTGTGTATTCTT
>NW_013950707.1:0-363 GCF_000517525.1 Limulus polyphemus
CACAGTATTGTTAAATCTTGTGTCTTTTTATTGACAGTACACAGTATCGTTAAATATTGTGTCTTCGTATTGAGAGTACACAGTATTGTTAAATCTTGTGTCTTCTTTTGGACAGTAAACAGTATAGTTAAATCTTGTGTCTTCTTATTGACAGTACACAGTATCGTTAAATCTTGTGTCTGCTTATTGACAGTACTGTCAATAAGAAGTCACAAGATTTAACTATACTGTGTACTGTCCATAAGAAGACACAAGATTTAACAATACTGTGTACTCTCAATAAGAAGACACAAGATTTAACGATTACACAGTATCGTTAAATCTTGTGTCTTCTTATTGACAGTACACAGTATCGTTAAATCT
>NW_013950708.1:0-251 GCF_000517525.1 Limulus polyphemus
AGTATGTTATCTATATAAATATAATAGTACTGTCCATAGTATGTTATCTATATAAATATAATAGTACTTTCTGTTGTATGTTATCTATATAAATTTAATAGTACTGTCTGTAGTATGTTATCTATATAAATATAATAGTACTGTCCATAGTATGTTATCTATATAAATATAATAGTACTGTCCATTGTATGTTATCTATATAAATATAATAGTACTGTCTGTAGTATGTTATCTATATAAATATAATAGTA
>NW_013950709.1:0-224 GCF_000517525.1 Limulus polyphemus
GGAGACCGTACCCCGTACTTTTGAGAGGGATGACCCTAACCTTAGTTTCCCTCTTATATTATGGGAACAAGTTAAACGCGGTAGCACACGAAAGAACGTTACCGACTATCGGAGAATTTTCCACGGACCCGATCTCGACGGCGGTACCTTACGCCTCTGCGGAACGCCTCCGGGAACGCGGCCGAGGTTCCGTCGGTCGAGGTATCGCCGGGTGGTTGGCGTTC
>NW_013950710.1:0-360 GCF_000517525.1 Limulus polyphemus
CCGAGAATTGTTCAGTAATATTACAACACAGACAGGTTGCTAATTCTCAAGTTTATTAGTGATCTACAGAGAATTGTTTAGTAATATTACAACACAGACAAATTGCTAATCCTCAAGTTTATTAGTGATCTACAGATAATTTTTGTGTAATATTACAACACAGACAGGTTGCTAATCCTCAAGTTTATTAGTTATCTACAGAGAATTGTTCAGAAATATTACAACACAGACAAGTAGGTAATCCTCAAGTTTATTAGTGATCTACAGAGAATTATTCAGTAATATTACAATACAGACAGGTTGGTAGTCCTCAAGTTTATTAGTGATCTAAATAAAATTGTTTAGTAATATTACAACACA
>NW_013950711.1:0-523 GCF_000517525.1 Limulus polyphemus
CGCGGTAGCAGACGAAAGAACGTTACCGACTATCGGAGAATTTTCCACGGACCCGATCTCGACGGCGGTACCTTACGCCGCTGCGGAACGCCTCCGGGAACGCGGCCGAGGTTCCGTCGGCGATACCTCGACCGGTGGTTGGCGTTCAATGCCGAGGCTTTCCGCGTATCTGAGGCGGAGACCGTACCCCGTACAGGGTCATCCCTCTCAAAAAACCTTAGTTTCCCTCTTATATTATGGGAACAAGTTAAACGCGGTAGCACACGAAAGAACGTTACCGACTATCGGAGAATTTTCCACGGACCCGATCTCGACGGCGGTACCTTACGCCTCTGCGGAACGCCTCCGGGAACGCGGCCGAGGTTCCGTCGGCGATACCTCGACCGGTGGTTGGCGTTCAATGCCGAGGCTTTCCGCGTATCTGAGGCGGAGACCGTACCCCGTACTTTTGAGAGGGATGACCCTAACCTTAGTTTCCCTCTTATATTAGGGGAACAAGTTAAACGCGGTAGCACACGAAAAG
>NW_013950712.1:0-909 GCF_000517525.1 Limulus polyphemus
GTTAAATCTTCTGTCTTCTTATTGACAGTACACAGTATTGTTAAATCTTGTGTCTTCTTATTGACAGTACACAGTATTGTTAAATCTTGTGTCTTCTTATTGAAAGTACACAGTTTCGTTAAATCTTGTGTCTTCTTATTGACAGTACACAGTACCGTTAAATCTTGTGTCTTCTTATTGACAATACACAGTATAAGGCACAAGATTTAACGTTTAACAAAACTGTGTACTGTCAATAAGAAGACACACGATTTAGCAATATTTTGTACTGTCACAAAAGTCTTGTGTCTTCTTATTGAAAGGTCAATAAGAAGACAAAAGATTTAACAATACTGTGTAATAAGAAGACACAAGATTTAACAATACTGTGTACTATCAAAAAGAAGACACAAGATTTAACTATACTGTGTATTGACAGTACACATTATTGTTAAATCTTGTGATCTTCTTATTGACAGTACACAGTATTGTTAAATCTTGTGTCTTCTGATTGAGAGTACATAGTATTGCAATACTGTGTACTATCAATAAGAAGACACAAGATTTAACGATACTGTGTACTGTCAATAAGAAGACACAAGATTTAAGTCTTCTTATTGACAGTACACCGTATCGTTAAATCTTGTGTCTTCTTATTGACAGTACACAGTATCGTTATATCTTGTGTCTTCTTAGTGACAGTACACAGTATCGTTATATCTTGTGTCTTCTTATTGACAGAACACAGTATCGCTAAATCTTGTTTCTTCTTATTGACAGTACACAGTATCGTTACAAATCTTGTGTCTTCTTATTGACAGTACACAGTATTGTTAAATCTTCTGTCTTCTTATTGAAAGTACACAGTATCGTTAAATCTTGTGTCTTCTTATTGACAGTATACAATATTGTTAAATCTTGTGTCTTCTT
>NW_013950713.1:0-241 GCF_000517525.1 Limulus polyphemus
AAATTATACACTATAAACATAAATGGCGTTTTATAAACATTAAAGATGATATTTTGAAACTAAACTAACAGCCAAGTTAGAAATCCTTAGTTATTGTTCTTGATTTCTTAGTGCAAAGTTACACAATGGGCTAATGTCCACCATAAGGAATTTAGCCCATATTTTTCTTGGTAAGACTATATACTCAACTCTGGTCCACTGTGTCGTAAATCATTTAAAGCTCAGACATAAATATTTCCAC
>NW_013950714.1:0-293 GCF_000517525.1 Limulus polyphemus
GGCTTGTTATTGATAGTACACAGTATCGTTAAATCTGTGTTTTCTTATTGACAGTACACAGTAATGTTAAATCTTGTGTGTTGTTTTTGTTAATACACAGTATTGTTATATCTTGTGTCTTCGTATTGACATTACACAGTATTGTTAAATCTTGTGTCTTCTTACTGACAGTACACAGTATTGTTAAATATTTTGTCTTCTTATTGACAGTACACATAATCGTTAAATCTTGTGGCTTGTTATTGATAGTACACAGTATCGTAAAATCTTATGGCTAGTTATAGATAGTACAC
>NW_013950715.1:0-248 GCF_000517525.1 Limulus polyphemus
AACCCTATTTACAGTTATAATATAGTTCAGCTTACTTAGTTAGTTGTACTAAGAGATTATTACAGAACCCTATTTACAGTTATAATGTAGTTCAGCTTACTTAGTTATACTAAGAAATTATTACAGAACCCTATTTACAGTTATAACGTAGTTCAGCTTACTTAGTTATGTTAAGAGATTATTACAGAACCCTATTTACAGTTATAATGTAGTTCAGCTTACTTAGTTATACTAAGAGATTATTAAAG
>NW_013950716.1:0-514 GCF_000517525.1 Limulus polyphemus
CTGCTATTATACAATGGGAAGAAGAGCCATTAAAATATAAAAATCAACAGTTAGGTTCCTTTGCTATTATACAATGGGAAGAAGAGCCATTAAAATATAAAAACAACAGTTAGGTTCCTTTCCTATTATACAATGGGAAGAAGAGCCATTAAAATATAAAAATCAACAGTTAGGTTCCTCTGCTATTATACATTGGGAAGAAGAGCCATTAAAATATAAAAACAACAGTTAGGTTCCTTTGCTATTATACAATGTCTGTTGCTTTTTATGTTTTACTGGTTCTTCTTCCCAAACTAACTGTTGTTTTTATGTTTTAATGTTTCTTCTTAGCGTTTATAATAGCAAAGGAACCTAACTGTTGTTTTTTATGTTTTAATGTTTCTTCTTCACGTTGTATAATAGCAAAGGAACCTCCTCTGCTATTATACAATGGGAAGAAGAGCCATTAAAATATAAAAATCACAGTTGGGTTCCAACTGTTATTATACAATGGGAAGAAGAGCCATTAAAATAT
>NW_013950717.1:0-315 GCF_000517525.1 Limulus polyphemus
GCTCCTGAACGTTTCGACACTTTTAAACATTATAAAAACGAGTTAGTTCAGTCAATTCGTGAGTCAGACATTTATTCATTTGTATTTTTGTTCATGATAACAAACTCGATTGAAACTTCAAAACAAATTTTCTAAAATATAGGTTGTTTTTCTCTTTTATAACATAGGTATGTATGAGATTTTTTACAATTAAGTTGTTTCTTATGAATTTCGAGCAAAGCTACACGAGGTATATCTGCGCTAACAGTCCCTAACTTAGTAGTGTAGGATTAGAGAGAAGGCAGCTAGTCATCACCATCCACTGCTAACACTTGG
>NW_013950718.1:0-237 GCF_000517525.1 Limulus polyphemus
TGTGCTTTCTGTATCATTTGGTAGTTTATTTAAAGCAAACTATATAATGATATCTACGTAATTCAGATATTTTAGGTTGTTTAGCATTAGTACCTGAATAATCTAATTGATACACCAGTAATACGTATTAGTACCCGAATAATTTAATTGATACACCAGTAAAACGTTTGGTGTGTACAAAACTATTACTAATCATGTTGAACGAACGAATCCACTTCTATCGTCATTACATTTTCC
>NW_013950719.1:0-393 GCF_000517525.1 Limulus polyphemus
GTAGATATTATTACTGTTAGTTTACAACAGTCAACATAGAGTACGTAACACTAGATATTATTGCTGTTAGTTTACAACAGTCAACATAGAGTACGTAACAGTAGATATCATTACCGTTAGTTTACAATAGTCAACATAGAGTACGTAACACTAGATATTATTGCTGTTAGTTTACAACAGTCAACATAGAGTACGTAACACTAGATATTATTACCGTTAGTTTACAATAGTCAACATAGAGTACGTAACACTAGATATTATTGCTGTTAGTTTACAACAGTCAACATAGAGTACGTAACACTAGATATTATTGCTGTTAGTTTACAACAGTCAACATAGAGTACGTAACAGTAGAAGTCAACATAGAGTACGTAACAGTAGATATTATTACTG
>NW_013950720.1:0-208 GCF_000517525.1 Limulus polyphemus
TTTCCCTTCTCAAAACTGAGTAGAGTTTCTTCTTCGACGGTGGCTTCTTCAGGTGGCACGTCTTCAGCAGCGTCATTTGTTCTGTTTTCCACTTCGTCCCAACTGAAATGTTCCTGGACCGTGATAACGCCAAAGCCTGTTGGCATGCACCACTTTTGGCTTACCTCGCCGACCACATTTTACCCGGAAAGTCACGTCTGAGAGACGA
>NW_013950721.1:0-566 GCF_000517525.1 Limulus polyphemus
ATTTTCGATTTCTTGTTACCAGAGGGTCCTAAATTGATGATTCTTCACCAAATTTGGTATGTAGGTACACTTTAACGTTGCGTAGTAATATGCAGAGTTTAACCTCTTACTGTTTGTTTTAAAGGAGATATGGAAGGTTTTGCGTTTTGTACCAGTACGTCGTTCCATTTGGAAGGATCATCTCCAAATTTTAAAATTTTGTATGAACGTTCGTTGCATACTTGCGTATTTACATGCAAAATTCTAGCCTTCTATTATCATTTTTGCGACTTTTGTGGTCGTTTTATGTTACTCTTTTATTGGTTTTTCTGAAAGCGTATGTGTACTGCAGTGGAGCTTTTAGTTACTGATTGTTTTTCGATTTCTTGTTACCAGAGGGTTCTAAATTGATGATTCTTCACCAAATTTGGTATGTAGATACACTTTAACGTTGCGTAGTAATATGCAGAGTTTTTCCTTCCTACTGTTTGTTTTATAGGAGATATGGAAGGTTCTGCGTTTTGTACCAGTACGTCGTTCCATTTGGACGGATCATCTCCAAATTTTGTATGGAACGTTCGTTGCAT
>NW_013950722.1:0-332 GCF_000517525.1 Limulus polyphemus
ATGGAACGACGGTCTGGTACAAAACGCAAAACCTTCCATAACTCCTTTAATACAAACAGTAGGAAGGTAAAACTCTGCATATTACTACGCAACGTTAAAGTGTACCTACATACCGAATTTGGTGATGAATCATCAATTTAGGACCCTCTGGTAACAAGAAATCGAAAAACAATCAGTAACCAAAAGCTTCACAGCAGTACACATACGCTTTCAGAAAAGCCAATAAAAGAGTTACATAAAACGACCACAAAAGTTGCAAAAATGAAACTAGAAGGCTAGAATTTTGCATGTAAATATGCACGTATGCAACGAACGTTCATACAAAATTTGGA
>NW_013950723.1:0-484 GCF_000517525.1 Limulus polyphemus
ATGTCTAGCAGATTATATTAAACCAATTTTGTATTTTATTGATAGCTACCTATGTTTAGTACATTATATTAAACCAATTTTGTATTTTATTTATAGCTACCCATGTCTAGCAGATTATATTAAACCGATTTTGTATTTTATTGATAGCTACCCGTTTAGTACATTATATTAAACCAATTTTGTATTTTATTGATAGCTACCCATGTCTAACAGGTTATATTAAACCAATTTTGTATTTTATTGATAGCTACCCAATGAATTATCATAATATTAGAAGAGGACAATACTTGTGCATCACAAAATATGTAAAACAATATAAACAAGTACAAACAATGTAAACAAGTACAAACAATGTATGTCCAATATGTTTAGTTTGTATTAAAAGACTCATTGTTAAATGAAATAATGTCCAAAGTCGACGAGTTTCTAAGGATGAATATTAAATAAATGAAAAGTGTTCGCTTTATATGTGAACTGAATCAAA
>NW_013950724.1:0-561 GCF_000517525.1 Limulus polyphemus
GACACAAGATTTAACGATATTGTGTACTGTCAATAAGAAGACACAAGATTTGACGATACTGTGTACTGTCAATAAGAAGACACACGATTTAGCAATACTGTGTACTGTCAATAAGAAGACACAAGATTTAACGATATTCTGTACTGTCAATAAGAAGACACAAGATTTAACGATACTGTGTACTTTCAATAAGAAGACACAAGATTTAACGATACTGTGTACTTTATATAAGAATACACAAGATTTAACGATACTGTGTACTGTCAATAAAAAGACACAAGATTTAACAATACTGTGTACTGTCAATAAGAAGACACAAGATTTAACGATACTGTGTACTGTCAATAAGAAGACACAATATTCAACGATAATGTGTACTGTCAGTAAGAAAACACAAGATTTGACAAATCTTGTGTCTTCTTATTGACAGTACACAGTATCGTTAAATCTTGTGTCTTCTTATTGACAGTACACAGTATCGTTAAATCTTGTGTCTTCTTATTGTAAGTACACAGTATCGTTAAATCTTAGTGTGCTAAATACTGTGTAATATCTATAAAA
>NW_013950725.1:0-208 GCF_000517525.1 Limulus polyphemus
CATCAAGAGCTTCACCGTTTCCCTTCTCAAAACTGAGTAGAGTTTCTTCTTCGACGGTGGCTTCTTCAGGTGTCACGTCTTCAGCGGCGTCATTTGTTCTGTGGTCCACTTCATCCCAACTGAAATGTCCTGGACCATGATAACGCCAAAGCCTGTTGGCATGCACCACTTTTGGCTTACCTCGCCGACCACATTTTACCCGGAAAGT
>NW_013950726.1:0-428 GCF_000517525.1 Limulus polyphemus
ACTGTCAATAAGAAGACACAAGATTTAACGATACTGTGTACTGTCAATAAGAAGACACAAGATTTAACGATACTGTGTACTGTCAATAAGAAGACACAAGATATAACGATACTGTGTACTTTCAATAAGAAGACACAAGATTTAACAAACTGTGTACTGTCAATAAGTAGACACACGATTTAACAATACTGTGTACTATCAATAAAAAGACATAAGATTTAACTATACTGTGTACTGTCCATAAGAAGACACAAGATTTAACGATACTGTGTACTGTCAATAAGAAGACACAAGATTTAACGATACTGTGTACTGTCAATAAGAAGAAACAAGATTTACGATACTGTGTACTGTCAATAAGAAGACACAAGATATAACGATACTGTGTGCTGTCAATAAGAAGACACAAGATTTAACGATACTGTGTA
>NW_013950727.1:0-291 GCF_000517525.1 Limulus polyphemus
TTAGATTAATAATGTTTGCTATTGGCTAATTGTTAGATGAATAATGTTTCTCATAAATTAGTAACAATGTTCGGTATTGGCTAATGGTGAGATGAACAATGTTTGGTATTGCCTAATGGTTAGATTAATAATGTTTGCTATTGGCTAATGGTTAGATGAATAATGTTTGGTATTGGCTAAAGGATAGGCGAATAATGTTTGAAATTGGCTAATGGTTAGACGATTAATGGTAGATATTGGCTAAAGGTTCAATAAACAATGTTTGGTACTGACTAATGATTAGACAAACAA
>NW_013950728.1:0-457 GCF_000517525.1 Limulus polyphemus
TTCTGCATATTACTACGCAACGTTAAAGTGTACCTACATACCAAATTTGGTGAAGAATCATCAATTTAGGACCCTCTGGTAACAAGAAATCGAAAAACAATCACTAACCAAAAACTTCACTGCAGTACACATACGCTTCAGAAAAGCCAATAATAGAGTAACATAAAACGACCACAAAAGTCGCGATAATGATAATAGAAGGCTAGAATTTTGCATGTAAATACGCAAGTATGCAACGAACGTTCTTGAAAAAATTTCGAGAAGATCCGTCCAAATGGAACGAAGAACTGGTACAAAACGCAAAACCTTCCATAACTCCTTTAAAACAAACAGTAGGAAGGTAAAACTCTGCATATTACTAGGCAACGTTAAAGTGTACCTACATACCAAATTTGGTGAAGAATCATCAATTTAGGACCCTCTAGTAACAAGAAATCGAAAAAATCAGTAACCAAAA
>NW_013950729.1:0-549 GCF_000517525.1 Limulus polyphemus
CATATCCATCTGTATTAAAAGACCTACCAGTCACTATCCATCTATAATAAAAGACTTACCAGTTACCATCCATCTAAATTAAAAGACCTACCAATTACCATCCATCTCTATAAAAGACCTACCAGCCACTATCCATATATAATGAAAGACCTACCAGTCACTATCCGTCTGTATTTAAAAACATACCAGCCACTATCCATCTCTATTGAAAGAGCTACCAGCCACTATCCATCTGTATTAAAAGACCTACCAGCCACTATCCATCTTTATTAAAAGACCTGCCAGTCACTCTATTGAAAGAGCTACCAGCCACTATCCATCTGTATTAAAAGACCTACCAGCCACTATCCATCTTTATTAAAAGACCTGCCTGTCATATCCATCTGTATTAAAAGACCTACCATCCACTATCCATATATAATGAAAGACATACCAGCCACTATCCATCTGTATTAAAAGACCTACCAGTCACTATCCATCTGTATTAAAAGACTTACCAGACACTATCCATCTGTATTAAAAGAACTACCAGTCACTATCCATGTATAA
>NW_013950730.1:0-424 GCF_000517525.1 Limulus polyphemus
CGTAACACTAGCTACTATCTAAGCTGAATGAATTGTAAAGTAACACTAGCTACTATCCAAGATGAATGAATTGTAAGGTAACACTAGCTACTATCCATGCTGAATGAATTGTAAGGTAACACTAGCTACTATCCATGCTGAATGAATTGTAAGGTAAAAATAGCTACTATCCAAGCTGAATGAATTGTAAAAGAATACTAGCTACTATCCAAGCTGAATGAATTGTAAGGTAACACAAGCTACTATCCAAGCTGAATGAATTGTAAGGTAACACTAGTTACTACCTAACCTGAATGAATTGTAAGGTAACAATAGCTACTATCCCATCTGGATGAAGTGTAAGGTAATACGAGCTACTATCCTATCTGGATGAATTGTAAGGGAATACTAGCTACTATCCAAGCTGAATAAATTGTAAGGTAAC
>NW_013950731.1:0-274 GCF_000517525.1 Limulus polyphemus
AACTAGAGTTACACATAGGTATTCGTGGAGTTGTTGTACCAAATAACGCTAAATATGAGTATGGTGGTTATAAATTCGGTAACTAGAGTAACACCTAGGTGTTCGTGGAGTTCTTGTACCAAGTAAAGCTAACGATGAATATGGTGGTTATAAATTAGGTTACTATAGTTACACGTAGGTATTCGTGGAGTAGTTGTACCAAGTAAGGCTAAAGATGAATATTGTGGTTATAAATTTGGTAACTAGAGTTACACCCTAGGTATTCGTGGAGTTG
>NW_013950732.1:0-264 GCF_000517525.1 Limulus polyphemus
TAAATTACTACATCAATCCTTAGTAAATTACTGCATCAATCCTCAGTAAATTACTACGTCAATCCTTAGTAAATTACTACATCAATCCTTAATAACTTACTACATCAATCCTTAGTGAATTACTGCATCAATCCTCAGTAAATTACTACGTCAATCCTTAGTAAATTACTGCATCAATCCTTAGTAAATTACTGCATCAATCCTCAGTAAATTACTACGTCAATCCTTAGTAAATTACTACATCAATCCTCAGTAAATTACTAC
>NW_013950733.1:0-295 GCF_000517525.1 Limulus polyphemus
AATCGTGTTTTAAACAATGTAATCAGTAGTGTGTGATAAGCGTGTTTTAAACAACGTAATCAGTGGTGTGTGATAAGCGTGTTTTAAACAATGTAATCAATAGTGTGTGATAAGCGTGTTTTAAACAATGTAATCAGTAATGTGTGATAATCGTGTTTTAAACAATGTAATCAGTAGTGTGTGATAAGCGTGTTTTAAACAATGTAATCAGTAGTGTGTGATAATCGTGTTTTAAACAATGTAATCAGTAGTGTGTGATAATCGTGTTTAAACAATGTAATCAGTAGTGTGTGAT
>NW_013950734.1:0-408 GCF_000517525.1 Limulus polyphemus
TGTGTCTTCTTATTGACAGTACACAGTATTGATAAATTCTGTATCTTCTTATTGACAGGACACAGTATTGATAAATCCTGTATCTTCTTATTGACAGGACACAGTATTTTTAAATCTTGTGTATTCTTATTGACAGTACACAATATTGATAAATCCTTTATATTCTTATTGACAGGACACATTATTGTTAAATCTTGTGTCTTCTTATTGACAGTACACAGTATTGATAAATCCTTTATCTTCGTATTGACAGGACACAGTATTGATAAATCCTGTATTCTTGTGTCTTCTTATTGACAGTACACAGTATTGATAAATCCTTTATCTTCGTATTGACAGGACACAGTATTGATAAATCCTGCATCTTCTTTTTGACAGGACACAGTATTGTTAAATCTTGTGTCTTCT
>NW_013950735.1:0-247 GCF_000517525.1 Limulus polyphemus
CAGTATCGTTAAATCTCGTGTCTTTTTTTGACAGTATACAGTATCGTTAAATCTTGTGTCTTTTTATTGACAGTACACAGTATCGTTAAATCTTGTGTCTTCTTATTGAGAGTACACAGTATCGTTAAATCTTGTGTCTTCTTATTGACAGTACACAGTATCGTTAAATCTTGTGTCTTCTTATTGACATTACACAGTATCGTTAAATCTTGTGTCTTCTTACTACTGTGTACTGTCAATCGTAAAT
>NW_013950736.1:0-243 GCF_000517525.1 Limulus polyphemus
AATGCGATATTTATATAAATAAACGACGCAAAAAGAGATTTTAATGAAAATTGGGCATCACAGATAGATAGAGATATCACGTTACAAGAGAGTAAGCTAAGAATAACACCCAAAGAAATGAATACGATTAGAAAAATATTTAAAACAGTAATTAACGTAAAGAAAATGGAAGAGATATAAAAATTTCAAAAATTAAAAAAGTATAGAAACTTTTCAAAACGACTTGGAAAATGAACCAACAGT
>NW_013950737.1:0-319 GCF_000517525.1 Limulus polyphemus
GAAGACACAAGATTTAACAATACTGTGTACTGTCAATAAGAAGACACAAGATTTATAAATACTGGGTACTATCAATAAGAAGACACAAGATTTAACAATACTGTGTACTGTCAATAAAAAGACACAAGATTTAACAATACTGTGTACTATCAATAGGAAGACACAAGATTTAACATTACTGTGTACTGTCAATAAGAAGACACAAGATTTATCTTGTGTGTTCTTATTGATAGTACCCAGTATTTATTTAACAATACTGGGTACTGTCAATAAGAAGACATAATATTCAACGATAATGTGTACTGTCAATAAGAAGACA
>NW_013950738.1:0-343 GCF_000517525.1 Limulus polyphemus
GGCTAAATATGAGTATGGTGGTTATAAATTCTGTAACTAGAGTTACACCTAAGTGTTCATAGAGTAGTTGTACCAAGTAAGGCTAAAGATGAATTTGGTGGTTATAAATTCGGTAACTAGAGTGACAAATAATTGTTCATGGAGTAGTTGTACCAAGTAAGGCTAAAGACGAGTAAGTTGGTTATAAATTCTGTAACTAGAGTTACACCTAGGTATTCGTGGAGTAGTTGTACCAAGTAAGGCTAACGATAAGTATGGTGAATACAAATTCGGTAACAAGAGTTACACCTAGGTGTTCGTGGAGTTATTGTACCCAATAACGCTAAAGATGAGTATGGGGGTT
>NW_013950739.1:0-271 GCF_000517525.1 Limulus polyphemus
CAAGATTTAACGATACTGTGTACTGTCAATAAGAAGACACTAGATTTAACGATACTGTGTACTGTCAATAAGAAGACACTAGATTTAACGATACTGTGTACTGTCCATAAGAAGACACAAGATTTAACGATACTGTGTACTCTCAATAAGAAGACTCAAGATTTAACGATACTGTGTACTGTCAATACGAAGTTATCGTTAAATCTTGTGTCTTCTTATTGCTGTGTACTGTCAATAAGAAGACACAAGATTTAACGATACTGTGTAGTTT
>NW_013950740.1:0-400 GCF_000517525.1 Limulus polyphemus
CTAACTAGGTGTGCATGGAGTAGTTGTACCAAGTAAGGCTAAAGACGAGTATGTTGGTTATAAGTTCTGTAACTAGATTTACACCTAAGTGTTCATGGAGTAGTTGTGAAACGTAAGGCTAAAGAAGAATATGGTGGTTTTAAATTCGGTAACTAGAGTTACACGAAAGTGTTCATGGAGTAGTTGTACAAAGTAAGGCTAAAGATGAGAATATGGTGGTTATAAATTCTGTAACTAGAGTTACACCTAAGTATTCATGGAGTAGTTGTACCAAGTAAGGATAACGATCAATTTGGTGGTTATAAATTCGGTATAGAGAGTTACACCTACAGTGTTCATGGAGTAGTTGTACCAAGTAAGGTTAACGATGAGTATGGTGGTTACAAATTCGGAAACTAGA
>NW_013950741.1:0-443 GCF_000517525.1 Limulus polyphemus
CACTATCATAATTTGATGGTCCTGAAAAAGACCTTTAATTATAAATCAAGTGATTATACAGAATCATTATCTTTGGATGAGGAATATCTGTCGTATTTTTCATCTTCTAGACAGATCCTAATTTGAAAAATAACGATGTCGTTTCCTCAGAATCTCAACAGCCCAATGTAATAACAAATAGGAAATATCGTGGAATCATATGATTAAACAGGTCTCATTACAAATTCCTATAAACAAATCCTGTTGGACACTTACCAAAGTAATTGAATCTAAGATGCTCAATAATCGCCTCTTCATTTGGAAAGTTTCCATGATATATAAACAAACTTGAATTCAATGACTAAAACGACAAACGTAAATTAGTCTTATTTATATCATAATATAAAAGTAAGGAAATCTTATGCTTTCAGTGTGATTGGACAGATTGACAATGTGTTCATGAC
>NW_013950742.1:0-353 GCF_000517525.1 Limulus polyphemus
ACAGATAATTCTTGTCACATTCCTTCAAAAGTGTTTTTTTGAAATTTGTAACCAAAATATCATTATTCTTTATCTCGATATGCAGGTAAACATTGAACCTAATAGAGAATGATCACTTGCACCCAGATGTTCCCCAATTTCCACCCTCTCGATCATTTCTACATTTGAAGTTAACAATAAATCTAAATTAGCATATTTCTAGTAGGTTCCTTGACTAATTGGTGAAGAAAGTCATCCTGAGCAGTTTCCAAAAAACCCTTCTCCCTCATGGTTTGACTTTAGAATTTCCCAATCTACATGCTTCAAATTAAAATCACCCATAATTATTACTTCATTAACAGTTGAAATCTTAA
>NW_013950743.1:0-270 GCF_000517525.1 Limulus polyphemus
CTAGTAATATATTTAGTTAAAAACCACAGTTGTCTTAGATTATTCTCGTTTACTCTAGTAATATATTTAGTTTAAAACCACAGTTGTCTTAGATTATTCTCGTTTACTCTAGTAATACATTTAGTTTAAAACCACAGTTGTCTTAGATTATTCTCGTTTACCCTAGTAATATATTAATTAAAAACCACAGTTGTCTTAGATTATTCTCGTTTACTCTAGTAATATATTTAGTTAAAAAACTGTGGTGTCTTAGATTATTCTCGTTTACTC
>NW_013950744.1:0-502 GCF_000517525.1 Limulus polyphemus
ATTGACAGTACACAGTATCGTAAAATCTTGTGTCTTCTTATTGACAGGACACATTATTGTTAAATCTTGTGTTTTCTTTCTGACAGTACTCATTATCGTTGAATATTGTGTCTTCTTATTGACAGTACACAGTATCGTTAAATCTTGTGTCTTCTTATTAACAGAACACAGTATCGTTAAATCTTGAGTCATCTCAAGATTTAACGATACTGTGTACTGTCAATAAGCCTTCTTATTGACAGTACACAGTATCGTTAAATCTTGTGTCTCCTTATTGACAGGACACACTATTGTTAAATCTTGTGTTTTCTTACTTACAGTATACATTATCGTTGAATATTGTGTCTTCTTTATGACAGTACACAGTATCGTTAAATCTAGTGTTTTTTATTGTTTCAATAAGAATACACAAGATTTAACGATACTGTTTACTGTGTACACAGTATCGTTAAATCTTGTGTATTCTTATTGAAAGTACACAGTATCGTTAAATCTTTGTGTC
>NW_013950745.1:0-318 GCF_000517525.1 Limulus polyphemus
TCATCTCAACATTTTATCATCTCATTATTTATCAGTCATCTCAACATTTTATCATCTCATTATTCAAAAGTCATCTCAACATTTTATCATCTTCTTATTGATCAGTCATTTCAACATTTTATCTTTTCATTATTTATTAGTCATCTCAACATTTTATCATCTCTTTATTTATCAGTCATCTCAACATTTTATCATCTCATTATTTATCAGTGATCTCAATATTTCGTCATCTCATTATTTAACAGTCTTCTCAACATTTTAATCATCTCATTATTTATCAGTCATCTCAACATTTTATCATCTCTTATTGATCAGTCA
>NW_013950746.1:0-249 GCF_000517525.1 Limulus polyphemus
TGTCTTCTTATTGACAGTACACAGTATCGTTAAATCTTGTGTCTTCTTATCGAAAGTGAACAGTATTGTTAAATCTAGTGTCTTCTTATTGACAGTACACAGTATTGTTAAATCTCGTGTCTTCTTATTGACAGTACACAGTATCGATAAATCTTATGGCTTGTTATTGATAGTACACAGTATCGTTAAACCTTGTGTCTTCTTATCGAAAGTGAACAGTATTGTTAAATCTAGTGTCTTCTTATTGAC
>NW_013950747.1:0-317 GCF_000517525.1 Limulus polyphemus
TCTTGTGTCTTCTTATTGACAGTACACAGTATCGTTAAATCTTGTGTCTTCTTATTGGCAGTACACAGTATTTATAAATCATGTGTCTTCTTATTGACAGTACACAGTATTGTTAAATCTTGTGTCTTCTTATTGACAGTACACAATATCGTTAAATCTTGTGTCTTATTATTGGCAGTACACAGTATCGTTGTCTTCTTACTGACAGTACACATTATCGTTGAATATTGTGTCTTATTATAGACAGTACACAGTATCGTTAAATCTTTTGTGTTATTATTGATAGTACACAGTATTTATAAATCTTGTGTGTTCTT
>NW_013950748.1:0-279 GCF_000517525.1 Limulus polyphemus
TTGCTTGCACAACATACATAGTAGATTTTTCATGTTTCAACTTAATCCTGAAAGACTAAGCCATCGCCTGCAGTAATTTTTAAATGTGTGTTCTTCATAACTTTAACTAGTTTTGTGATATAGGGTAAAATTAATCCTGAAATTGTAAAATCTTAACCTATTTTCAGACTAAACCATTTGTTAAGTTTTTCGGTATGTATTTCATGTATCAGTCCATTCATAAAATTACTTTTTTTCAAACTAATATCTTGTATGATAGATGATTAAAAATATTCCATG
>NW_013950749.1:0-481 GCF_000517525.1 Limulus polyphemus
ATCCTTTTATCGAAATCTATAATAGTTATTTCATAATCTCTTATCAAAGTTTCGGATAGTGTCGATTTTATTGTTGTTGTTTTTTTGTCTTCAATTATATTATAAACAAAGAAGAGCTTTAAGAATAACATCATTCAAACAAACGTCCAACTATAAAAAGCCATGTAGGCTTCTTGTCAAATGAACTCCACCTTTTGGATTATTTTTACTCTGGGTTAGCGATAGTTCATTTTTTAGCTATTTATAGGGAGATAATGGAAAAACATTATAGCATTGACAAATTGAAATCCGACAGTGTTTATTTCGTCGAAATTCTGCAAAATTAATAGAAAAATACGTCAAAATCCACTTTTTTCCATTTTCCTAAAAAATTCAT
This sequence comes from Limulus polyphemus, assembly GCF_000517525.1. Lineage (NCBI taxonomy): Eukaryota > Metazoa > Arthropoda > Merostomata > Xiphosura > Limulidae > Limulus > Limulus polyphemus. The sequence continues at coordinate 377 of NW_013950749.1, forward strand.
ATTTTCACCTAAAACCAAAGGACCCATTGTTTTTTCCCAAATTTTGAAAAAAATAGATTTTCTTCATATTTCAACAGAAATATAGACCCTTAGATGTAAGACTTT
>NW_013950750.1:0-274 GCF_000517525.1 Limulus polyphemus
TTAGTACACAGTATTGTTAAATTGTGTGTCTTTTTATTGACAATACACAGTTTTGTTAAATATTGTTTCTTCTTCTTGAAAGTACAAAGTATCGTTAAATCTTGTTTCTTTTTATTGATAGTACACAGTATAGCTAAATCGTGTGTATTTTTATTAACAGTACACAGTTTTGTTAAATCTTGTGTCTTCTTAATTGAAAGTACACAGTATCGTTGAATCTTGTGTCTTCTTATTGATAGTACACAGTATACTTAAATCTTGTGTGTTCTTATTG
>NW_013950751.1:0-327 GCF_000517525.1 Limulus polyphemus
GGATTTATCAATAATGTGTACTGTCAATAAGAAGAAACATAATTTAACAATATTGTATCCTGTCAGTAAGAAGATAAAGGATTTATCAATAATGTGTACTGTCAATAAGAAGACACAAGATTTAACGATACTGTGTACTATCATAACAAGTCATAAGATTTAATGATACTGTGTACTATCAATAACAAGCCACAAGATATAACAATACTGTTACCTGTCACTAAGAAGATACAGGATTTATCAATAATGTGTACTGTCAATAAGAAGACACAAGATTTAACAATACTGTGTCCTGTCAATAGAAGATACAGGATTTATCAATAACGT
>NW_013950752.1:0-591 GCF_000517525.1 Limulus polyphemus
AAAGTATAAGCAGTATATTTATTAAAATTTTACTTCTAAAGTATAAGCAGTATATTTATTAAAACTTTACTTCTAGAGTATAAGCAGAATATTTACTAAACTTTACTTCTAGAGTATAGGCAGTATATTTATTAAAACTTTACTTCTAGAGTATAAGCAGTATATTTATTAAAACTTTACTTCTAAAGTAAGCAGTATATTTATTAAAGTTTACTTCTAGAGTATAAGTTTAATTAATATACTGCTTATACTCTAGAAATAAATTTTAATAAATATACTGCTTCTTCTAAAGTATAAGCAGTATATTTATTAAAGTTTTACTTCTAGAGTATAAAATAAATATACTGCAAAGTTTACTTCTAGAGTATAAGCAGTATATTTTATTAAAACTTTACTTAGACACTGCCTATACTCTAGAAGTAAAGTTTAATAAATATACTGCTTATACTCTAGAAGTAAAGTTTTAATAAATATACTGCTTATACTTTAGAAGTAAAGTTTTAATAAATATACTGCTTATACTATAGAAGTAAAGTTTAATAAATATACTACTTATACTCTATTTATTAAAACTTTACTTCTAGAGTATAA
>NW_013950753.1:0-331 GCF_000517525.1 Limulus polyphemus
CGGTACTTCTAATCGGGAGTATCCGCCTTCCCCAGATGACTCAAGGAAAGGTCACAGGATGGGATGGTAATAAGCCATGGTGGAATAAGCTGATCATTGGGGACAGCAATGTCATCCAATGCCAGACCCAATTCAGCCAGTAATGCCCGGATACGAAGGCCAAATGGAGGAATAGCAGACCGTCTGTTCTGAAAGAGCATTGCCAACCGAGGAAGAAAAACACAATCCCAGGTGGGATGCCGTGGTAAGGATCGAAGCTTAGTAGCATATTGTAGAGAAAGTTGCAAACGACGGAGGTGAAGAGAAGGTTCGTGGGACTCAGTGTACAAAC
>NW_013950754.1:0-935 GCF_000517525.1 Limulus polyphemus
AAACAAAGAAGAGATTTAAGAATGACATCATTCAAACAAAATTCAACTATAAAAGGCCATATAGTCTTCTTATCAGATAAACTCCACATTTTGGATTATTTTTACTCTAGGTTAACGAAAGTTCATTTTTTTAGCATTTATAGTGAGATAATGTTTTTCGTCAATGCTATAATGTTTCAATTTTGTGTTTTCCGATAATGTTTTTCGTCAATGCTATAATGTTTCAAGGTGAAAATATGAATTTTTTAGGAAAATGGAAAAAAGTGTTTTTTTGACGCTTTTCCTAAAAAATTCATATTTTCACCTAAAACCAAAGGCTATAGCCCATGTTTTTTCCCAAATTTTGAAAAAAATAGATTTTCTTCATATTTCAACAAAAAGATGACCTTGATGTAAGACTTTCAAAATAGAGATCCTTTTATCAAAATCTCTAATAGTTATTTCATAATCTCTTATCAAACTTTCGGATAGTGTCGATTTTACTGTTGTTGTTTTTTTGTCTTCAATTAAATTATAAACAAAGAAGAGCTTTAAGAATAACATCATTCAAACAAAATTCCAACTATAGAAAACCATGTAGTCTTCTTATCATATAAACTCCACCTTTTGGATTATTTTTACTTAGGTTAACGAAAGTTCTTTTTTTAGCATTTATAGTGAGATAATGATTTTCGTCAATGCTATAATGTTTCAATTTTGTGTTTTCCGACGAAATAAGCACTATCGGGTAAATTAATAGAAAAATGTGTCAAAAAAACACTTTTTTTCCATTTTCCTAAAAAATTCACCTAAAACCAAAGGCTATAGCCCATGTTTTTTCCCAAATTTTGAAAAAAATAGATTTTCTTCATATTTCAACAAAAAGATGCCCTTGATGTAAGACTTTCAAAATAGTGATCCATTTATCAAAATCTCTATTAGTTTTTTAATAATCT
>NW_013950755.1:0-368 GCF_000517525.1 Limulus polyphemus
GATCGTAAATAAGAAACAGCAAATATCTCAATGTGGCTTGAAAACAAATAGATCGTAAAGTAGATGTATTTGATATCTCAATGTGGCTCTAAAACATATAGATCGTAAAATAGACACAGCAAATATCTCAATGTGGCTGTAAAACTAATACATCGTAAAGTACACACAGGAGATATCTGAATGTGTATGTAAAACAAATAGATCTTAAAGTAGACACAGTAGATATCTCAATCTGGCTGTAAAACAAACAGATCGTAAAGTAGACATAAAAGATATCTCAATATGGTTCTAAAAAATGGATCGTAAAGTAGAACCAGTAGATAACTCAATAAGGCCCTGAAACAAATATATCGTAAAGTATACACAGT
>NW_013950756.1:0-347 GCF_000517525.1 Limulus polyphemus
AACGCTAAAGATGAGCATGGTGATTATAAATTCTATAACTAGAGTTACACCTATGTGTTCATGGAGTAGTTGTACGAAGTAAGGCTAAAGATGAATGTGTTGGTTAAAAATTCGGTAACTAGAGTTACACTTAGGTGTTCGTGGAGTTGGTGTACCAAATAACGCTAAAGGTGAGTATGGTGGTTAATAATTCGGTAACTATAGTTACACATAGGTGTTCATGTAGTAGTTGTGCCAAGTAAAGCTAAAGATGAGTATGGTGGTTATAAATTCGGTAACTAGAGTTCCACTTATCTATTCGTGGAGTTATTGTACCAAATAACGCTATAAGATGAGTATGGTGGTTA
>NW_013950757.1:0-299 GCF_000517525.1 Limulus polyphemus
TTTTGAAACATGTAGAGTTCTTCTACAGGTTAGTGTGATGTTGGAACAACTCCTTGAACGATTTGAAACAATGTAGAGTTCTTCTACAGGTTAGTGTGATGTTGGAACAACTCTTTGAACGATTTGAAACATGTAGAGTTCTTCTACAGGTTAGTGTGATGTTGGAACACTCCTTGAACTATTTGAAACATGTATAGTTTTTCTACAGGTTAGTGTGATGTTGGAACACTCCTTGAACGATTTGAAACATGTAGAGTTCTTCTACAGGTTAGTGTGATGTTGGAACACTCCTTGAACGA
>NW_013950758.1:0-260 GCF_000517525.1 Limulus polyphemus
TTTAGGACCCTCTGGTAACAAGAAATTGAGAAACAATCAGTAATCAAAAGCTTCACTGCAGTACACATACGCTTTCAGAAAATCCAATAAAAGAGTAACATAAAACGACTACAAAAGTCGCAAAAATGATAATATAAGGCTAGGATTTTGCATGTAAATACGTAAATATGCAGCGAACGTTCATACAAGAGTTTGGAGATGATCCGTCCAAATGGAACGAATTACTGGTACAAAACGCAAAACCTTCCATAACTCCTTTC
>NW_013950759.1:0-727 GCF_000517525.1 Limulus polyphemus
ACAGCTTTACTCTTGATTAGGTAATATCTTACACAGTAGACCTAGTAACTCAGTTTTACTTTTGGTTAGGTAATATCTTATAGAGTAGCCCCCGAGTAATTCAGCTTTACTCTTGATTAGGTATTATCTTATACAGTAACACCGAGTAACTCAGCTTTACTCTTGATTAGGTAATATATTATACAGTAACCCCGAGTAACTAAGCTTCACTCTTGATTAGGTAATATCTTATACAGTAGCCCCGAATAACTCAGCTTTACTCTTGATTAGGTAATATCTTATATAGTAGACCCGAGTAACTCAGTTTTACTCTTGGTTAGGTAATATCTTATACAGTAGCCCCCGAGTAACTCAGCTTTACTCTTGGGCTACTGTATAAGATATTAACTAATCAAGAGTAAGACTGAGTTACTCGGGGGCTACTGTATAAGATATTACCTAATCAAGACTACTGTATAAGATATTACCTAATCAAGAGTAAAACTGAGTTTATAAGATATTATCTAATCAAGAGTAAAACTGAGTTACTCGGGGGCTACTGTATAAGATATTACCTAATCAAGAGTAAAACTGAGTTACTCGGGGTTACTGTATAAGATATTACCTAATCAAGAGTAAAACTGAGTTACTCGGGGGCTAGTGTATAAGATATTAACTAATTAAGAGTAAAACTGAGTTACTCGTGGGGTTCTAGCCCTCGAGTAACTCAGTTTTACTCTTGATTAGG
>NW_013950760.1:0-649 GCF_000517525.1 Limulus polyphemus
TATCTCCTGACGAAGTTGTAACAGCGGAAAATTGAGCTAATGAAGTTATATTCCGGAGATATAGGTCGTGATTATATTTACTGATACCTCCTAACGAAGCTGTAACAGTGGAAAATTGAGTTAATAAAGTTATATTCCGGAGATATAGATCGTGATTATATTTATTGATATCTCCTGACGAAGTTGTAATAGCGGAATATTGAGCTAATAAAGTTATATTCCGGGGATATAGGTCGTGATTATATTTATTGATATCTCCTGACGAAGTTGTAAGAGCGGAATATTGAGCTAATAAAGTTATATTCCGGAGATATAGGTCGTGATTATATTTATTGATATCTCCTGACGAAGTTGTAATAGCGGAATATTGAGCTAATAATGTTATATTCCGGGGATATAGGTCGTGATTATAATTATTGATATCTCCTGACGAAGCTGTAACAGCGGAAAATCGAGCTAATAAAGTTATATTCCGGAGATATAGGTCGTACTTATATTTATTGATATCATCTGACGAAGTTGTAATAGCGGAATATTGAGCTAATAAAGTTATATTCTGGAGATATAAGTCGTGATTATATTTATTGATAGCTCCTGACGAAGTTGTAATAAATTGAGCTAATAAAGTTATATTCCGGGGATATAGGTC
>NW_013950761.1:0-245 GCF_000517525.1 Limulus polyphemus
TTTTAGTCTTCCTTCCTCCAGATTTTGTTGACATTGATATGGGTCGTTTTAGTCAGTTTTCTACTAGATTTTGTTGACTTTGAAAACGTGTTTTTAGTTTTCTTCCACTCGATTTTGTCGACTTTCATAAATGACTTTTTAAGCCTTCTTAGACTAGATATTTTCGACTTTGATAGCGGTATTTTTAGTCTTTCTTAAACTATATTTTAATGACTTTCATAATGGTATTTTTAATTCTTCTTAAA
>NW_013950762.1:0-428 GCF_000517525.1 Limulus polyphemus
TAGAGAAGACCATGTATTCAGGATCTCTTACACTAGAGAAGACCATGTACTCAGGATCTCTTACGCTAGAAAAGACCATGTATTCAGGATCTCTTATATAAGAGAAGACCGTGTATTCAGGATCTCTTACACTAGAGAAAACCATGTATACAGGATCTCTTACACGAGAGAAGATTAAGTATTCAGGATCTCTTACACGAGATAAGACTAAGTATTCAGGATCTCTTACACAAGAGAAGACCATGTATACATGATCTCTTACACAATATAAGACCATGTATTCAGGATCTCTTACATAGAGAAGACCATGTATTCAGGATCTCTTACACTAGAGAAGACCATGTATACAGGATCTCTTACGCGAGATAAGACTAAGTATTCAGGATCTCTTACACGAGAGAAGACTAAGTATTCAGGATCTCTTACAC
>NW_013950763.1:0-512 GCF_000517525.1 Limulus polyphemus
GTCCTGTGTGTAATAATGAAGAGATACACTATACTTTGGTGTATTTGAACCACAGTAGAAGTATGTTGTTCAGTAGCAAGTACTGTGTGTAATAATGAAGATATAAACTATATTTGGTGTATATGAACCACAGTAGAAGTATGTTGTTCATTAGCAAGTACTGTATGTAATAATGAAGAGATACACTATACTTTGGTGTATATGAACCACAGTAGAAGTATGTTATTCAGTAGCAAGTACTGTGTGTAATAATGAAAATATACACTATACTTTGGTGTATATGAACCACAGTAGAGGTATGTTATTCAGTAGCAAGTACTGTGTGTAATAATGAAGAGACACACTATACTTTGGTTTATATGAACCACAGTAGGAGTATGTTGTTCAGTAGCAAGTACTGTGTGTAATAATGAAGATATAAACTATATTTGGTGTATATGAACCACAGTAGAGGTATGTTATTCAGTAGCAAGTACTGTGTGTAATAATGAAGAGACACACTATACTTTGGT
>NW_013950764.1:0-265 GCF_000517525.1 Limulus polyphemus
CTGTTGGAACATGGTCAAATACTACAGGCTGGAGCTTGTGTTAGAACATGGTCAAATACTACAGGCTGGAACATGTGTTGGAACATGGTCTAATACTACAGGATGGAGCATGTGTTGGAACATGGTCAAATACTACAGGCTGGAGCATGTGTTGGAACATGGTCAAATACTACAGGCTGGAGCTTGTGTTGGAACATGGTCAAATACTACAGGCTGGAGCTTGTGTTAGAACATGGTCAAATACAATTTCACATTTTCTTACATA
>NW_013950765.1:0-455 GCF_000517525.1 Limulus polyphemus
GTGGTATTAATTACAATATTGGTGGTATCTTTGTATTAGTGGTATTAATTACACTACTGATGGTATCTTTGTATTAGTGGTATTAATTACAATATTGGTGGTATCTTTGTATTAGTGGTATTAATTACACTACTGATGGTATCTTTGTATTAGTGGTATTAATTACAATATTGGTGGTATCTTTGTATTAGTGGTATTAATTACACTATTGATGGTATCTTTGTATTAGTGGTATTAATTACACTATTGATGGTATCTTTGTATTAGTGGTATTAATGACAATATTGGTGGTATCTTTGTATTAGTGGTATTAATTACACTATTGATGGTATTTTTGTATTAGTGGTATTAATTACACTATTGATGGTATCTTTGTATTAGTGGTATTAATGACAATATTGATGGTATTTTTGTATTAGTGGTATTAATTGCACCATGGATGGTATTTTGTATTA
>NW_013950766.1:0-449 GCF_000517525.1 Limulus polyphemus
TCTGGCCTGGTTAAATATGTACAACAAAAACTGCAATTTCGTCCCAGAGTTTGTGGGTAGGCGCCCCTATTGGCACCTTTAAATGACGCCCCTTGTTCCAGGCTCGAAGTTCTTCTGATTGGCATCTTTCTTTCACCTTTTGAGAAGCACAAATAAGCAACTAAAACTAGGCGCACACAGTCTGCCCATAAATATGTTAGCTAGAGAGCGTATGAGTTTAAGGTCCAGGAAATTATACTTAAATCTAAATAGGTACATTAGTATAGATACGGTTAAGTAATTAATTAATTGATTTACAGTGAGTATTCATTTGAGTAGAAGTGAATGAGAATACAGAGAAGTGATATAGTGAGTGATCGCGTATATCCATTGTTTTGCAACTAATCATAAAGAACCCGCAGAATATCACTTTTATCGGGAACACGTTACTGCAATATATATATTCTATA
>NW_013950767.1:0-335 GCF_000517525.1 Limulus polyphemus
AAATTCCGTAACTAGAGTTACACCTAGGTTTTCATGGAGTAGTTGTACCAAATAAGGCTAAAGATGAGTATGGTGGTTATAAATTCGGTAACTAGAGTTACATCTAGGTATTCGTGGAGTTGTTGTACCAAATAACGCTAAAGAGAGTATGGGGTTTATTAATTCAGTAAATAGAGTTACACCTATGTGTTCATGGAGTAGTTGTACCAAGATAAGGCTAAAGATGAGTATGGTGGTTATAAATTCGGTAACTATAGTTATAGGTGTTCATGTTGTAGTTGTGCCAAGTAAAGCTAAAGATGAGTATGGTGGTTATAAATTCGGTAACTAGAGTT
>NW_013950768.1:0-359 GCF_000517525.1 Limulus polyphemus
CTTCCTTCGCACTGGATCACTCCTATTACTGACATTCATATCTGGGATGTGACTTCTGACGGGACTGAATATGTCTGCATTAGGGTTTAACTGCGGGCTCTGTAAGGGGCTTGCCATTGTCTGGGGCTGATTAAGTTGATGGTCAATGTATCCTCCTTGTGTAAAAGACAAAAAGTTGTCCTTTAACGTATAATTCGCTTTTAAATTTACTGATGTTTTCCATTTGTACTTCTTGTTTTCTTTCTTGTTCCAGTTGCCACTGCTGTAATTTGTCTTCTTGTTTCTTTTCTTTTTCCTCCAACAATTGTTGTAATTTCTCCTCTTGTTTATTTTGTTGTTTGAGCTGCCACTGTTGCAGG
>NW_013950769.1:0-659 GCF_000517525.1 Limulus polyphemus
TGTAAATAAGTTGACAACAAAAACACACATGAAAACCTTTACCTTCACATCCATACAACCATTTAAATAAGTAAATACCCGTGTAAATAAGTTGACAACAAAAACACACATGAAAACCTTTAACTTCACATCCATACAACCATTTAAATAAGTAAATACCCGTGTAAATAAGTTGACAACAAAAACACACTAATAATATCATAAAATGGTCGTTAAAGAACAACATATCGACAGCAGCAAAACAGTCTTACAAAAGTTACACAAAACTTGGATGTCTTTTCTTCTTGGAAATGCACTTCTTATGGCTTTCTCCATTACGATTTTTTACTTCAAGTAATGCAGTAAAACTGCTTAGTAACGTCACATTCACCCAAAACTATAGTTTTCAATAACATACTTCATATTATAGAAATTATTAAAAATATCTGAATACGTTGAAATAATGATCAAACATTAAGGCTATAACGTTTCTTCATACTGACGAACTTCAACATTTTCACCTCTAAGGCAGAAACAAATGACATTTATATGTACAGTATGTTAAAATATCTGAATACGTTGAAATAATGATAAAACATTAAGGCTGTAAAGTTTCTTCACACTGATGAACTTCAACATTTGTATAAATGTCATTTGTTTCTGCCTTAGAGGTGAAGTAA
>NW_013950770.1:0-222 GCF_000517525.1 Limulus polyphemus
GAAGCTTTTGGTTACTGTTTGTTTTTCGATTTCTTGTTTCCAGAGGGTCCTAAATTGATGATTCTTCACCAAATTTGGTATATAGGTACACTTTAACGTTGCCTAGTAATATGCAGAGATTTACCTTCCTACTGTTTGTATTAAAGGAGTTATGGAAGGTTTTGCGTTTTGTACGAGTACGTCGTTCCATTTGGACGGATCATCTCCAAATTTTGTATGAAC
>NW_013950771.1:0-469 GCF_000517525.1 Limulus polyphemus
GAAACAAGAAGAGAGATTACAGCATTTGCAAGAAAACCTGCAACAGTGGCAGCTCGAACAGCAAAATAAACAAGAAGAGAGATTACAGCAGTTGTTGGAGGAAAAAGAAAAGAAACAAGAAGAGAGACAACAGCAGTGGCAAGAAAACCTGCAACAGTGGCAGCTCGAACAACAAAATAAACAAGAGAGATTACAGCAGTGGTTGGAGGAGAAAGAAAAGTTTCTTTTCTTTTTCCTCCAACAACTGCTGTAATTTCTCTTCTTGTTTAAGGAAGAACGAGAAAAGAAACAAGAAGAGAAACTACAACAGTGGCAACTAGAACAAGAAAGGAAACAGGAAGAAAGTATCCAACAGTTGCAGGAAAGTCAGCAGCAACTACAGGAAAATCAACAACAATGGCAAGAAGTACAAATGGAAAACATCAGTAAATTTAAAAGCGAATTAGATACGTTAAAGAACGATTTGTTA
>NW_013950772.1:0-237 GCF_000517525.1 Limulus polyphemus
TTACAGTATACAACCTATTGTATTAGAGTATTACAGTATACAACATAATGTATTAGTGGATTCCAGTATACAACCTACTGTATTAGTGTATTACAGTATAGAACCTATTGTATTAGTGTATTACAGTATACAACCTAATGTATTAGTTTATTCCAATATACAACCTAATGTATTATTGTATTACAGTATGCAACCTATTGTATTAGTGTATTACAGTATACAACATAATGTATTAGT
>NW_013950773.1:0-357 GCF_000517525.1 Limulus polyphemus
AGTTACTTAAAAATCATACGGTATTGAGTACGAATGCATTAAGCCGAGTTAATTGCACAGAAAAACGAGGTTCTATGTCTATTGTAATTATTACTTTAGTAACCATCGATTGTATTCAGTCTTGTGGCCATATTTATTCACTGTTACCCAACACTACAATATCTACTGAAAAAAGTATTAACGAGGTCATCTTGGACTACAAACCTTGATAAACCTAAACCGAACTCTCTATTGTAAACAAACGTTACCAACGAAAATTACGTTTGACATGACAATGAAAAAAGAATTGTTTAGTTTAAGGTGTTGCCAGATCTTATGAGCCGTTGTTATTCTGATATTTGGGCCTGAAAAAAAAAA
>NW_013950774.1:0-357 GCF_000517525.1 Limulus polyphemus
ATAAAATGATGTATCGTAATGAGATTGATAAACATGTAAAAGGATGTATCGTAATGAGACTGATAAACATGTAAACATATATGTAGTACAGCTGTGTTATTATTGTTTCTCATGGGAAATAATTTTACTTGATTTATTGGATTGTACTTGCTAGCAGACATGCTTGTCCTAGGAACAGATTGTACTTGCTAGCAGACATGCTTGTCCTAGGAACAGATTGTACTTGATAGCAGACATGCTTGTCCTAGGAACAGATTGTACTTGATAGCAGACATGCTTGTCTTAGGAACAGATTGTACTTGATAGCAGACATGCTTGTCTTAGGAACAGATTGTACTTGCTAGCAGTCATGATTGT
>NW_013950775.1:0-326 GCF_000517525.1 Limulus polyphemus
GTTTATCTGTTCCTAAGACACTAATTCATGTGTAAGACGTCAGACACTGTTGAAAACATACTCTTGATATAGAATGAAGTTAAGAAATTTCCTGAAATATCGTATTTTAAAGTAAAACATAAATATAGTTTTTCATTTCAATCGTTAGAGTATAAGAAACGAGTTAATCCTTACGAGACGGGTCACGGGTGAAACACCATGTCATCTCGTTTGTTCACTCGCAATAAAAAATGTCATTCAACTACTATTTCATGAATTTATGTTAATAATCTTGGTATCAATCTGTAGATTATAGTTCAAATTTTAGTAATATATATTAATCAATT
>NW_013950776.1:0-387 GCF_000517525.1 Limulus polyphemus
AGTAAAAAGACACAAGATTTAACAATACTGAGTCCTGTCAATAAGAAGATACAGGATTTATCAATACTGTGTACTGTCAATAAGAAGACACAAGATTTAACGATACTGTGTACTGTCAATAAGAAGAGACAAGATTTAACAATACAGTGTCCTGTCAATAAGAATATACAGGATTTATCAATACTTTTTACTGTCATAACAAGTCATAAGATTTAATGATACTGTGTACTATCAATAACAAGCCAAAAGATTTAACGATACTGTGTACGTACTGTCAGTAAAAAGACACAAGATTTAACAATACTGAGTCCTGTCAATAAGAAGATACAGGATATATCAATACTGTGTACTTTCAATAAGAAGACACAAGATTTAACAATACTGTGT
>NW_013950777.1:0-203 GCF_000517525.1 Limulus polyphemus
CAGTAACCAAAAGCTTCCCTGCAGTACACATACGCTTTCAGAAAAGCCAATAAAAGAGTAACATAAAACGACCACAAAAGACGCAAAAATGATAATCGAAGGCAAAAATTTTGCATGTAAATACGCAAGTATGCAACGAACGTTCTTGAAAAAATTTCGAGAAGATCCGTCCAAATGGAACGATGTACACTGGTACAAAACGC
>NW_013950778.1:0-240 GCF_000517525.1 Limulus polyphemus
TCCTGTATCTTCTTATTGACAGGGACACAGTATTGTTAAATCTTGTGTCTTCTTATTGACAGTACACAGTATCGTTAAATCTTGTCTTCTTTTTGATAGTACATAGTATTGTTAAATCTATTGTCTTCTTATTGATATTAAACGGTATTGATAAATGTTGTGTCTGCTTATTGACAGTACACAGTATTGGTAAATCTTGTCTTCTTATTGATAGTACACAGTATCGTTAAATCTTGTGTC
>NW_013950779.1:0-455 GCF_000517525.1 Limulus polyphemus
GTACTGCAGGGAAGCTTTTGGTACTGATTCTTTTTCAATTTCTTGTTACCAGAGGGTCCTAAATTGATGATTCTTCACCAAATTTGGTATGTAGGTACACTTTAACGTTGCGTAGTAATATGCAGAGTTTTACCTTCCTACTGTTTGTTTTAAAGGAGTTATGGAAGGTTTTGCGTTTTGTACCAGTACGTCGTTCCATTTGGACGGATCATCTCCTTGAACGTTCGTTGCATACTTGCGTATTTCGATGCAAAATTCTAGCTTTCTATTATCATTTTTGCAACGCAAGTATGCAACTATTTACATGCAAAATTCTAACACATATGCTTTCAGAAAAGCTAATAAAAGAATAACATAAAACGACCACAAAAGTTGCAAAAATGAAATAGAAGGCACTGCAGGGAAGCTTTTGGTTACTGGAATCAAGAAATCGAAAAATTACCAGAGGGACCTAA
>NW_013950780.1:0-370 GCF_000517525.1 Limulus polyphemus
AGATGGGAAAGTGACGACCTGGCAAACGGTTATACCAAGGAAGTTATGGGAAGTTGTGTTGCGTCAATCCCATGATACTGTAACAGGAGGACATCTCGGAGTTAAGAAAACATTGAGTCACCTACGACACAGATTTTACTGGATAGGTATGAGACAAGATGTGGAAGAATGGTGCAGAACATGCAGTACATGTTGTGCTAAAAGGGTACCCAAGCATAAGGGACGTGCTCCAATGAAGTTATATCAAGTTGGTGCACCAATGGAAAGAGTAGCCATCGACATTGCTGGTCCTTTGCCCCAAACTCGTGCTGAAAACAAGTATATTTGTGTGGTGATGGATTATTTCAGCAAGTGGCCGGAAGCATATGCG
>NW_013950781.1:0-368 GCF_000517525.1 Limulus polyphemus
AATGTTGGTCTTTGACACTGGTATGTTACTACCTGTTTAAATGTTGTTAATATCTACTGTTGTTTAATGTTAGTCTTTGACACTGGTATGTTACTACCTGTTTAAATGTCGTTAATATCTACTGTTGTTTAATGTTGGTCTTTGACACTGGTATGTTACTACCTGTTTAAATGTCTTTAATATCTACAAATGTCGTTAATATCTACTGTTGTTTGGATGTTCGTCTTTGACATTGGTATGTTACTACCTGTTTAAATGCCGTTAATATCAACTGTTGTTTAATGTTAGTCTTTGACACTGGTATGTTACTACCTGTTTAAATGTCGTTAATATATACAGTTGTTTAATGTTGGTCTTTGACATTGGTA
>NW_013950782.1:0-390 GCF_000517525.1 Limulus polyphemus
AAATATTGTGTCTTTTTATTGACAGTACACACTATCGTTAAATCTTGTTTTCTTTTTGATAGTACATAGTATTGTTAAATCTTGTGTCTTCTTATTGAGAGTAAACGGTATTGATAAATCTTATGTCTGCTTATTGAAAGTACACAATATTGGTAAATCTTGTCTTCTTATTGATAGTAAACAGTATCGGTTAAATCTTGTGTCTTCTTATTGACAGTACACAGTATTGATAAATCCTGTATCTTCTTATTGACAGGACACAGTATTGTTAAATCTTGTGTCTTCTTATTGAGAGTAAACGGTATTGATAAATCTTATGTCTGCTTATTGACAGTACACAGTATTGGTAAATCTTGTCTTCTTATTGATAGTACACAGTATCGATAAATC
>NW_013950783.1:0-284 GCF_000517525.1 Limulus polyphemus
TTTTTATTGATAGTACACAGTATCGTTAAATCTTGTGTCTTCTTATTGCCAGTACACAGTATCGTTAAATCTTGTGAATTCTTATTGACAGGACACATTATTGTTAAATCTTGTGTTTTCTTACTGACAGTACACATTATCTTTGAATATTGTGTTTTCTTATTGACAGTACACATTATTGTTAAATCTTGTGTTTTCTTACTGACAGTACACAGTATTGTTAAATCTTGTGTCTTCTTATTGATAGTACACAATATCGTTAAATATTGTGTCTTCTTATTGAC
>NW_013950784.1:0-257 GCF_000517525.1 Limulus polyphemus
AATACACATCCTCTAAACGTGTCTAACATACCACAATACTCATCCTCTAAACATGTCTAACACACCACAATACTCATCCTCTAATTGGAATTTAACCTACCACAATGCTCATCCTCTAAATGTGGCTAACACCACAATACTTATATTCTAAATCTGTCTAACACACAACAATACTCATCCTATTAACGTGTCTAACACACCACAATACTCATCCTCTAAACGTGTCCAACACACCACAATACTCATCCTCTAAACGT
>NW_013950785.1:0-634 GCF_000517525.1 Limulus polyphemus
TTGCAGGCTCATCCTTTAGCACGGACTTGTGACTGATTTTGGGTTCCGTACCTGAGTTCTAGAGCCGCTACCAGTGATCTATAGTTGTGCCTGTCATCTGCTGACAACTGTCCAAGTATTTCCATGGTTGTCCCTTCAAGCTTGTTGCCAGATATACTGCTTTCTACTCCTCTGTCCATCCGTTCATCCACAATTTGAGCTACTGGCAGACTTTATATGCTTCCCACGGTGCTTTCCCATCGAATTCCTGTGGCTTCTTCGTACTGGATCACTCCTATTACTGACATTCATATCTGGGATGTGACTTCTAACAGGACTGAAGATGTCTGCATTAGGGTTTAGCTGCAGGGTCTGGAAGGGGCTTGCCATTGTCTGGGGCTGATTAAGTCGATGGTTAATGTATCCTCCTTGTGTAAAAGACAATAGATCATCCTTTAATGTATCTAATTCGCTTTTAACTTTACTAATGTTTTTCATTTGTACTTCTTGCCACTGTTGTAGTCTCTCTTCTTGTTTATTTTCTTTCTCCTCTAGTAGCTGTTGTAATCTCTCTTCTTGCTTATTTTGCTGTTCGAGCTGCCACTGTTGCAGGTTTTCTTGCCACTGCTGTTGTCTTTCTTCTTGTTTATTTTCT
>NW_013950786.1:0-286 GCF_000517525.1 Limulus polyphemus
ACTTATCCTCAAGTATGGGCATGCAGTAACTTTATGTTACAGAGTTTAAAGGTTTAGATTACACTTATCCTCAAGTATGGACATGCTGTAACTTTATGTTACAGAGTTTAAAGGTTTAGATTACACTTATCCTCAAGTATGGGCATGCTGTAACTTTATGTTACAGAGTTTAAAGGTTTAGATTACACTTATCCTCAAGTATGGACATGCTGTAACTTTCTGTTACAGAGTTTAAAGGTTTAGATTACACTTATCCTCAAGTATGGGCATGCAGTAACGTTATGTT
>NW_013950787.1:0-430 GCF_000517525.1 Limulus polyphemus
GTGTCAAAGACTTACACACTATGTAGAAAGACGGACACACTATGTAGAAAGACGGACACACTATGTACAAAGTCGGACACACTGTGTACAAAGTCGGACACACTATGAAGAAAGACGAACACACTATGTACAAAGACGGACACAACTATGTACAAAGACGGACACACTATGTACAAAGTCGGACACCTGTCTTTCTACATAGTGTGTCCGTCTTTGTACATAGTGTGTCCGTCTTTGTACATAGTGTGTTCGTCTTTGTACATAGTTGTGTCCGTCTTTGTACATGGTGTGTCCGTCTTTCTACATAGTGTGTCCGTATTTGACACAGTGTATGTCTGTCTTTCTACATAGTGTGTCCGTATTTCTACATAGTGTGTCCGTCTTTCTACATAGTGTGTCCGTCTTTGTACATAGTTAACACACACTGTGT
>NW_013950788.1:0-353 GCF_000517525.1 Limulus polyphemus
AATGTTGTAACTGATATATCCAGCTGTTCTATACACGGATATTAGGGGACATCTATGTACACCATCCCCTCTTTAAATAACTGGCAATAACATTTTTAATGTTGTAACAGATATATCCAGCTGTTCTTTACACGGATATTAGGGGACATCTATTTACACCATTCCCTCTTTAAATAACTGGCAATAACATTTTTAATGTTGTAACCGATATATTACATAGATGTCCCCTAATATCCGTGTATAGGACAACTGGATATATCAGTTACAACATTAAAAATGTTATTGCCAGAATGTACACCATTCCCTCCTTAAATAACTGTCAATAACATAACTGTCAATTATGCAACCGATAT
>NW_013950789.1:0-274 GCF_000517525.1 Limulus polyphemus
TTCTTCTTATTGACAGTACACAGTATCGTTATATCTTGTGTCTTCTTATTGACAATACACAGTATCGTAAATCTTGTGTCTTCTTATTGACAGTACACAGTAACGTTAAATCTTGTGTCTTCTTATTGACAGTACACAGTATCGTTAAATCTTGTGTCTTCTTATTGACAGTACACAGTATCGTTATTATCTTGTGTCTTCTTATTGACGTACACATTATCGTTAAATCTTGTGTCTTCTTATTGACAGTACACAGTATTGTTAAATCTTGTAA
>NW_013950790.1:0-271 GCF_000517525.1 Limulus polyphemus
TATTCTAAGTTTCTTTGAAAATCTAACTTACATAATATCAGTTTTTTAGCTTTTTCACTTTGGAGTAGATTGCGTAGATTCTAAATATAAAGTCCGATTTGTAAGTTTCATGATTGCAAGCTCAGATGGCAACAAATGTGGAAAACTTTACAAGGCACTGTATACACGTGATTAAAAAAGTCCTTCTCTGTAAATGTTACATCAAACATATAATATAACATAACCAGTTTAGTTGGTTTATTCTACATTTTTTCCTTTAGTGATGTGTAAC
>NW_013950791.1:0-370 GCF_000517525.1 Limulus polyphemus
CACGTCCTGAACTGGATCTATTACCAGACGATTGTAAACATGTGAACAGGACACACTCCACTAGAGTTTGTGCATGTGTCTAATATTGCTCATCACATCCTCACCAGGATCTATTACCAGACGACTGTAAACACGTGTAACAGGACACATTCCACTAGAGTTGCGGAATGTGTTTTGTATTGTTCATCACGTCCTGAACTGGATCTATTACCAGACGATTGTAAACATGTGAACAGGACACACTCCACTAGAGTTTGTGCATGTGTCTAATATTGCTCATCACATCCTCACCAGGATCTATTACCAGACGACTGTAAACACGTGTAACAGGACACATTCCACTAGAGTTGCGGAATGTGTTTTGTATTGT
>NW_013950792.1:0-248 GCF_000517525.1 Limulus polyphemus
GTGGTAATAAACTATTAGTGTTACATGGTAATAACCTATCAGTGTTACATGGTAATAAACTGTTAGTGTTACATCGTAATAAACTGTTAGTGTTACATGGTAATAAACTATTAGTGTTACATGGTAATAAACTGTTAGTGTTACATGGTAATAACCTATGAGTGTTACATGGTAATAAACTGTTAGTGTTACATCGTAATAAACTGTTAGTGTTACATGGTAATAACCTATTGAGTGTTACATGGTAA
>NW_013950793.1:0-440 GCF_000517525.1 Limulus polyphemus
CCAAGTCCCTTTCTCTTTATTAGAGATAATAATTACTTCACCAAGTCCTTTTCACTTTATTAGAGATAATAATTACTTCACCATGTCCCTTTCTCTTTATTAGAGATAATAGTTACTTCACCAAGTCCTTTTCTATTTATTAGAGATAATAATTACTTCACCAAGTCCCTTTCACTTTATTAGAGATAATAATTACTTCACCAAGTCCCTTTCTCTTTACTAGAGATAATAATTACTTCACCAAGTCCCTTTCTCTTTACTAGAGATAATAATTACTTCCCCATCTCCCTTTCTCTTTACCAGAGATAATAATTACTTCACCAAGTCCTTTTCACTTTATTAGAGATAATAATTACTTCACCAAGTCCCTTTCTCTTTACTAGAGATAATAATTACTTCACCAAGTCCCTTTCTATTTACTAGAGATAATAATTACTTCA
>NW_013950794.1:0-204 GCF_000517525.1 Limulus polyphemus
TGTAGGTACACTTTAACGTTGCGTAGTAATATGCAGAGTTTTACCTTCCTACTGTTTGTTTTAAAGGAGATATGGAAGGTTTTGCGTTTTGTACCATTACGTCGTTCTATTTGGACGGATCATCTCCAAATTTTATATGAACGTTCGTTGCATACTTGCGTATTTACATGCAAAATTCTAGCCTTCTAATTATCATTTTTGCGA
>NW_013950795.1:0-331 GCF_000517525.1 Limulus polyphemus
ACTCTGTACTATCACTGAAAAGCCACACGATTTAACGATAATGTGTACTGTCAATAAGTAGACACAAGATTTAACAATACTGTGTACTGTCAATAAGAAGACACAAGATTTAACAATACTGTGTAGTGTCAATAAGAAGACATAAGATTTAACAATACTGTGTACTACCAAAAAGAACACATAAGATTTAAAAATACTGTGTAGTGTCAATAAGAAGATACAAGATTTAACAATACTGTGTACTATCATAAAGAAGACAGAAAAATTAAAAATATTTACTGTCAATAATAAGACACAAGATTTAACGATACTGTTTAGTGTCAATAAGAAG
>NW_013950796.1:0-363 GCF_000517525.1 Limulus polyphemus
CTAAGGTCAACAATGTTTGATATGTCTCTCTTTACTAGAATCTAAGATCAGCATATATTTGATATTTCTCTCTTTACTAGAATCTAAGATTAGCATATGTTTGATATTTCTCACTTTACTAGAAACTAAAATCAGCAATGTTTGATATTTATCTCTTTACTAGAATCTAAGATAAGCATATGTTTGATATTTCTCTGTTTACTAGAATCTAAGATCAGCATATGTTTGATATCTCTGTCTTTACTAGAATCTATAATCAGCGTATGTTTGATATTTCTCTCTTTACTAGAATCTAACATCAGCATATGTTTGATGTTCTCTTATTATTAAAATTTAAGATCAAGAAATTTATGATATTTCTCT
>NW_013950797.1:0-613 GCF_000517525.1 Limulus polyphemus
GTGTCTTCTTATTGACAGTAAACACTATCGTTAAATATTGTGTCTTCTTATTGACAGTACACAGTATCTTTAAATCTTTTGGCTTGTTAGTGATAGTACACAGTATTGTTAATTCTTGTGGCTTGTTAGTGATAGTACACAGTATTCTTATATCTTGTGTCTTCTTATTGACAGTACACAGTATCGTAAATCTTGTGTCTTCTTATTGACAGTACACAGTATCGTTAAATCTTGTGTCTTCTTATTGACAGTACACAGTATCGTTAAATCTTTGTCTTCTTATCGACAGTACACAGTATTCTTATATCTTGTGTCTTCTTATTGACAGTACACAGTATCGTAAATCTTGTGTCTTCTTATTGACAGTTAAGAAGACACAAGATTTACGATACTGTGTACTGTCAATAAGAAGGCACAAGATATAACGATAGTGTGTACTGTCAATAAGAAGACACAAGATTTAACGATACTCTGTACTGTCAAAAAGAAGACACAAGATTTAACGATACTGTGTTGACAGTACACAGTATCGTTAAATCTTGTGTCTTCTTATTGACAGTACACAGCATCGTTAAATCTTGTGTCTTCTTATTGACAGTACACAGTATCGTTA
>NW_013950798.1:0-348 GCF_000517525.1 Limulus polyphemus
AAGATTTAACGACACTGTGTACTGTCAATAATAAGACACAAGATCTAACGATACTGTGTACTTTCAATAAGAAGACACAAGATTTAACGATACTGTGTACTGTCAATAAGAAGACACAAGATTTAACGATACTGTGTACTGTCAATAAGAAGACACAAGATTTAACGATACTGTGTACTCTCAATAAGAAGAGACAATATTCGACGATAATGTGTACTGTCAGTAAGAAATACAAGATTTAAAAATAATGTGTCCTGTCAATAAGAAGACACAAGATTTAACGATACTGTGTACTGTCAATAAGAAGACACAAGATTTAACAATACTGTGTACTGTCAATAAGAAGAC
>NW_013950799.1:0-332 GCF_000517525.1 Limulus polyphemus
GTTAATCTCTAGGTATAACAAGATGAAGCTAATCTCTAGGTATAACAAGATGAAGCTAATCTCTAGGTATAACAAGATGAAGTTAATCTCTAGGTATAACAAGATGAATCTAATCTCTAGGTATAACAAGATGAATCTAATCTCTAGGTATAACAAGATGAAGCTAAACTGTAGGTATAACAAGATGAAGTTAATCTCTAGGTATAACAAGATGAAGTTAATCTCTAGGTATAACAAGATGAAGTTAATCTCTAGGTATAACAAGATGAATCTAATCTCTAGGTATAACAAGATGAATCTAATCTCTAGGCATAACAAGATGAAGTTAATCT
>NW_013950800.1:0-376 GCF_000517525.1 Limulus polyphemus
GTTTGTAGTTAAGCACAAAGCTACACAATGGGCTATCTGTGCTCTGTCCACCACGGGTATCGATACCCGGATTCTAGAGTTGTAAGTTCGCAGACATACCGCTGTGCCACTGGGGGGGGGGGGACGATTAACGGAACTCGGACAATGGATCCATGCTACCGCTCGATAAATGATTGGAGAAACACTAAATGAAAGTTCAAACAGAATGTGATATGCACCTAATTAAACTGGCACATGAAATATAGATCGAAGTACTTTATTGTTGTTGTGCTTATACTTGAATAAATGTTTATATATTGAGTTTATATTCTAATTTGAATAAACAGTCTTAAAACTATTGTTATCGAATAACAAGCTGTTGTTCTGAACGCAATTC
>NW_013950801.1:0-355 GCF_000517525.1 Limulus polyphemus
TGTCATCTCTGTTCAATGTAACTCCAACACTCTGTATAATGTCACTGTCCACTGTAACTCCAACATTCTGTATAATGTCATCTCCGTCCACTGTAACTCTCAACACTCTGTATAATGTCATCTCTGTCCACTGTAACTCTAACACTCTGTATAATGTCATTTCTGTCCACTGTAACTCCAACATTCTGTATAATGTCATCTCCGTCCACTGTAACTCTCAACACTCTGTATAATGTCATCTCCGTCCACTGTAACTCTCAACACTCTGTATAATGTCATCTCCGTCCACTGTAACTCTCAACACTCTGTATAATGTCATCTCTGTCCACTGTAACTCCAACACTCTGTATAATGT
>NW_013950802.1:0-554 GCF_000517525.1 Limulus polyphemus
TTTAGCTTGACCCGTGGACGCTATGATTGGCTTGTATGTATTCCTAAATATTAGCTTGACCCGTGGACACTATGATTGACTTTTATGTATTCCTAAATATTAGCTTGACCCGTGGATACTATGATTGGCTTGTATGCTTTCCTAAATACTAGCTTGACCCGTGGAGAGAATGATTGGCTTGTATGTATTCCTAAATATTAGCTTACCCGTGCATACTATGATTGGCTTGTATGCATTCCTAAGTATAAGCTTGAACCGTGGATACTATGATTGGCTTGTATGTATTCCTAAATATTAGCTTGACCCGTGGATAGAATGATTGGCTTGTATGTATTCATAAATATAGCTTGACCAGTGGATACTTACATACAAGCCAGTCATAAGGTAATATTTAGAAACCCGTGGACACTATGATTGGCTTGTATGTATTCATAAATATTAGCTTGACCCGTGGACACTATGATTGGCTTGTATGCATTCCTAAATATTAGTTTGACCGGTGGATACTATAATTGGCTTGTATGCATTCATAAATATTAGCTTGACCCGTGGAT
>NW_013950803.1:0-263 GCF_000517525.1 Limulus polyphemus
CCAGTGAGATAGTCTTCAGGTGACTATTAATCCGTTCATCAAGTGAGATAGTCGTCAGGTGACTATTATCCGTTCAAACAGTGAGACAGTCTTCAGGTGACTATTAACCATTCAACAGTGAGACAGTCTTCAGGTGACTATTATCCGTTCATCAGTGAGATAGTCTTCAGGTGACTATTAACCGTTCAACAATGAGACAGTCTTCATGTGACTATTATCCGTTCATCAGTGAGATAGTCGTCAGGTGACTATTATCCGTTCAA
>NW_013950804.1:0-265 GCF_000517525.1 Limulus polyphemus
TAAATTCCGTAACTAGAGTTACACCTAAGTGTTCATGGAGTAGTTGTACCAAGTAAGGCTAAAGATGAATATGGTGGTTAGAAACTCGTTAACTGGAGTTAAACCTAAGTGTTAATAGAGTAGTTGTACCAAGGAAGACTAAAGATGAGTAAGGTGGTTATAAACTCTGTAAGTAGAGTTACACCTAGGTGTTCATGGAGTAGTTGTGCCATGTAAGGCTAAAGAAGAGTATGTTGGTTATAAATTCTGTATATAGTGTTACATC
>NW_013950805.1:0-260 GCF_000517525.1 Limulus polyphemus
TTGAAAACCACTCAGGTTAGAACAGTATCTTTTCTAATATATACAGTTCTTACAGAGTTAGTGAATTAACACATTCTATTTGTACTTATTACATGTTATGTTTAGAGAAAAAGTATAAATGTATGAAAACCACTCAGGTTAGAACAGTATCTTTTCTGATATATACAGTTCTTACAGAGTTAGTGAATTAACACATTCTATTTGTACTTATTACATGTTATGTTTACTTCACAAACGTTGAGAGAAAAAGTATAAATGTA
>NW_013950806.1:0-305 GCF_000517525.1 Limulus polyphemus
TACTGTGTAATGTCAATTAGAAGACACAAGATTTAACGATACTGTGTAATGTCAATTAGAAGACACAAGATTTAACGATACTGTGTACTGTCAATAAGAAGACACAAGATTTAACGATACTGTGTACTTTCAATAAGAAGACACACGATTTAAAAATACTGTGTACTGTCAATAAGAAGACACAAGACCAGTAAGAAAACACAAGATTTAACAATAATGTGTCCTGTCAATAAGAAGACACAAGATTTTACGATACTGTGTACTGTCAATAAGAAGACACAAGATTTAACAATAATGTGTACTGT
>NW_013950807.1:0-238 GCF_000517525.1 Limulus polyphemus
TGAGTTTTACTTTATACTAATGTCATTTGTTGTCAGTTGTGGAACCTGTGTTCTACTTTCTATCAACATTATTTGTTGTCAGATGTAGAGCCTGTGTTTCACTTTATACTAATGTCTTTTGTTGTCAGTTGTGGAACCTGTGTTTCACTTTATACTAATGTCTTTTGTTGTCAGTTGTGGAACCTATGTTTTACTTTCTACCAAAATCCTTTGTTTTAAGATGTAGAACCTGTGTTTT
>NW_013950808.1:0-398 GCF_000517525.1 Limulus polyphemus
TCTTTTTATATATAGTACACAGTATTGCTAAATCGTGTGTCTTCTTATTGAGAGTACACAGTATTGTTAAATCTTGTGTCTTCTTATTGACAGTACACATATTGTTAAATCTTGTGTATTTTTATTGACAGTACACAGTATCGTTAAATCTTGTGTCTTTCTATTGACAGTACACAGTATCGTTAATTCTTGTGTCTTCTTATTGACAGTACACAGTATCGTTAAATCTTGTGTCTTCTTATTGACAGTACACAGTATCGTTAAATCTTGTGTCTTCTTAATTGACAGGACACATTATTGTTAAATCTTGTGTTTTCTTACTGACAGTACACATTATCGTTAAATATTGTGTCTTCTTATTGACAGTACACAGTATCGTTAAATCTTGTGTCCTCTTA
>NW_013950809.1:0-337 GCF_000517525.1 Limulus polyphemus
GCTTGTAGTGACAAGAGTATATTTGTATTGCTTATAGTGACAAAAGTATATTTGTATTGGTATTGCTTATCGTGACAAGAGTGTATTTGTATTTGTTTTGCTTATCGTGGCAAGATTATATTTGTATTTGTATTGCTTATAGTGACAAGAGAATTTTTGTATTTGTATTGCTTATCGTGGAAAGAGTATATTTGTATTGCTTATAGTGTAAAGAGTATATTTGTATTGTTTATAGTGATTAGAGTATATTAATATTTGTATTGCTTAGCGTGCAAAGAGTATATTTGTATTGCTTATGGTGACAACAGTATATCTGTATTTGTATTGCTTATCGTGG
>NW_013950810.1:0-215 GCF_000517525.1 Limulus polyphemus
GAACAATACTGTGTACTCTCAGTAAGAAGACACAAGATTTAACAACACTGTGTACTGTCAATAAGAAGACACAAGATTTAACGATACTGTGTACTATCTATAAGAAGACACAAGATTTAACAATACTCTGTACTCTCAATAAGAAGACACAAGATTTAACAATACTGTAAACTGTCAATAAGAAGACATAAGATTTAACGATACTGTGTACTGTC
>NW_013950811.1:0-343 GCF_000517525.1 Limulus polyphemus
ACTAGTATCTATCCAGTTGATAGATGAAACATGTGTAGAGAACACTAGTGTCTTCCCAGTTGATAGATGAAACATGTGTAGAGAACATTAGTGTCCACTCAGCTGATAGATGAAACACGTATACCGAAACCTAGTATCTACCCAGTTGATAGATGAAACACGTGTACCGAAAACTAGTGTCTACCCAGTTGATAGATGAAACACTTGTACTGAAAACTAGTATCTACCCAGTTGATAGATGAAACATGTGTAGAGAACATTAGTGTCTACTCAGCTGATAGATGAAACACGTGTACCGAAACCTAGTATCTACCCAGTTGATAGATGAAACACGTGTACCGAA
>NW_013950812.1:0-295 GCF_000517525.1 Limulus polyphemus
ATCATATATCTAGTACCGTAACTTCAACAAAACACCACAAATCATCATATATCTAGTACCGTAACTTCAAAAAATCATCATATATCTAGTACGGTAACTTCAACAAAACACCACAAATCATCATATATCTAGTACCGTAACTTCAGCAAAACACCACAAATCATCATGTATCTAGTACCGTAACTTCAACAAAACACCACAAATAATCAAATATCTAGTACCGTAACGTCAACAAAACACCACAAATCATCAAATATCTAGTACCGTAACGTCAACAAAACACCACAAATCATCA
>NW_013950813.1:0-318 GCF_000517525.1 Limulus polyphemus
TATCTACGTTTAACAAAAAACAGATACATTCATCTAAATACGTTTAACAAAAACAGATACATTAATGTATAGACGTTTAACAAAAACAGATACATTCACCTATATATGTTTAACAAAAACAGATACATCAATCTACAGACGTTTAACAAAAACAAATACATCCATGTATATACGTTTTACAAAAACAGATACATTCACCTATATACGTTTAACAAAAACAGATACATCAATCTATAGACGTTTAACAAAAACAGATACATTCATTTATATACGTTTAACAAAAACAGATATATCAATCTACAGACGTTTAACAAAAAC
>NW_013950814.1:0-373 GCF_000517525.1 Limulus polyphemus
TAAATCTTGTGTCTTCTTATTGACAGTACACAGTATCGTTAAATCTTGTGTCTTCTTATTGACAGTACACAATATTGTTAATTCTTGTGGATTGTTAGTGATAGTACACAGTATTCTTATATCTTGTGTCTTCTTATTGACAGTACAAAGTATCGTAAATCTTGTGTCTTCTTATTGACAGTACACATAGTACATAGTAGTGCTAAATCGGGTGTCTTCTTATTGACAGTACACAGTATTGTTAAATCTTTTGTCTTCTTATTGACAGTACACAGTATTGTTAAATCTTGTTTATTCTTATTGAAAGTACACAGTATCGTTAAATCTTGTGTCTTCTTATTGACAGTACACAGTATCGTTAAATCTTGTGTCA
>NW_013950815.1:0-211 GCF_000517525.1 Limulus polyphemus
AAGACACAAGATTTAACAATACTATGTACTATACAAAAAGAAGACAAGATTTAACAATACTGTGTACTGTCAATAAGAAGACACAAGATTTAACAATACTATGTACTATCAAAAAGAAGACAAGATTTAACAATACTGTGTACTATCACTAACAAGCCACAAGATTTAACGATACTGTGTACTGCCAATAAAAAGACACAAGTTTTAACAA
>NW_013950816.1:0-313 GCF_000517525.1 Limulus polyphemus
TTTATCCTAATTAACTCATCCTTGTACAATATTTTAATCTTAATTAACTCATCCCTGTACAATATTTTTATCCTAATTAACTCATCCCTGTACAATATTTTTATCTTAATTAACTCATCCCTGTACAATATTTTAATCGTAATTAACTCATCCTTGTACAATATTTTATCTTAATTAACTCATCCCTTGTACAATATTTTTATCTTAACTAACTCATCCTTGTACAATATTTTTATCCTAATTAACTCATCCCTGTACAATATTTTAATCTTAATTAACTCATCCCTGTACAATATTTTAATCTTAATTATCT
>NW_013950817.1:0-288 GCF_000517525.1 Limulus polyphemus
ACAGTAGTAAGAAAAGGATCACAAAAAACGCAAAAATGATAATACGAAGCTAGAGTTTTACTTGTAAATACGCAAGTATGCAACGAACGTTCATATAAAATTTTGAAAATATCCGTCCAAATGGAACGAAGTATTGGTACAAAACGCAAAACCTTCCATAACTCCCTTAAAATGAACCGTAGGAGGGTGAAACTCTGCATATAACATACCAAACGCAAATCCTTCCATAACTCCCTTAAAATGAACCGTAGGAGGGTGAATTTCTGCATATAACTGTGCAACGATAGA
>NW_013950818.1:0-369 GCF_000517525.1 Limulus polyphemus
AACTGGTCCCATTGTGCCCAATAGTTCTTTGTCACAGGGCTTAGACTAGACACCTTCTCCCAAGCAGGGCGCAAAACACTTGCTTTTAGAAAATCAATCATTGGCTTCAGATCTTGGTCTTTCTCCTGTTCTGCTCTGATATCTATATTTGGTTCCACTTCACCATCATCAACTCTTTCAGTCGGCTAGACTTCAGCTTGATGGCACCTGGTTAGTTCAACCTCTCTTTTGCAGCAATGTCTGCAGTCATTTTTGCAGGGTCTTCGGATCATTCCATCAGCATTACCATGGGATTTTCCTTCTCTATATTCAATATTATAATTATACTGGTCTATTTTTCCGATCCAACGCGCTAGTTATCCCTCTGGG
>NW_013950819.1:0-217 GCF_000517525.1 Limulus polyphemus
GGTTACCGAATTTATAACCCCATACTCATCTTTAGCGTTATTTGGTACAACAACTCCACGAACACCTAGGTGTAGCTCTAGTTACACAATTTATAACCACCATACTCATCTTTAGCCTTACTTGGTACAACTACTCCATAAACACCTAGGTGTAACTCTACTTACCGAATTTGTAACCACCATACTTTATTTGGTACAACAACTCCACGAATACCTA
>NW_013950820.1:0-510 GCF_000517525.1 Limulus polyphemus
TCTTCTTTTTGACAGTACACAGTATCGTTAAATCTTGTGTCTTCTTGTTGACAGTACACAGTATCGTTAACTCTTGTGTCTTCTAATTGACATTACACAGTATCGTTAAATCTTGTGTCTTCTTATTGACAGTACATAGTATAGTTAAATATTGTGTCTTCTTATTGACAGTACACAGTATCTTTAAATCTTTTATCTTCTTATTGACAGTACACAGTTTTGTTAAATCTTGTATCTTCTTATTGAAAGTACACAGTATCGTTAAATCTTGTGTCTTCTTATTGACAGTACACAGGATCGTTAAATCCTGTGTCTTCTTATTGACAGTACACAGTATCGTTACAATCTTGTATCTTCTTATTGAAACTGTGTACATTTAAAGATAGACAAAAGCAATAAGAATACTGTAACGATACTGTGTACTTTCAATAAGAAGATACAAGATTTAACAAAACTGTGTCACAAGATTTTCTTCTTATTGACAGTACACAGTATCGTTAAATCTTGTGT
>NW_013950821.1:0-365 GCF_000517525.1 Limulus polyphemus
ACTATTAGAACAGTCACTGTTACAAGAAGTGCAACTGACTATTAGAATAGCCACTGTTACAAGTAGTATAGCTGACTATTAGAACAGCCACTGTTACAAGGGTTACAACTCACTATTAGAACAGTCACTGTTACAAGAAGTGCAACTGACTATTAGAATAGCCACTGTTACAAGGGTTACAACTCACTATTAGAACAGTCACTGTTACAAGAAGTGCAACTGACTATTAGAATAGCCACTGTTACAAGTAGTATAGCTGACTATTAGAACAGCCACTGTTACAAGGGTTACAACTCACTATTAGAACAGTCACTGTTACAAGAAGTGCAACTGGCTATTAGAATAGCCACTGTTACAAGGGTTAC
>NW_013950822.1:0-305 GCF_000517525.1 Limulus polyphemus
AATACTGTGTACTGTCAATAAGAAGACACAAGATTTAACGATACTGTGTACTGTCAATAAGAAGACACAAGATTTAACGATACTGTGTACTTTTAATAAGAAGACACAATATTTAACAAAACTGTGTACAGTCAATAAGTAAACACACGATTTAACAATACTGTGTACTATCAATAAAAAGACACAAGATTTAACGATACTGTATACTGTGTGTCTTTTTTTGAAGATTTAACGATACTGTGTACTGTCAATAAGAATACACAAGTATCGTTAAATGACAGTACACAGAATATAAAAGACACAAG
>NW_013950823.1:0-252 GCF_000517525.1 Limulus polyphemus
AAAAGTATTATGTCGCGTCAAAAGTTAAATAAAATAGAACTTTCGCTCATTCAGAGTAAAGATAATCCTATATGTTCGGTTTATTTTGTAATAAGACGTCATGATCTGTTAGATGTGGGTGACTTTGGTTGAATAATCTTATATTTAAAGCCCTAGTTTTGTTTATTATACCTGAAGGAAAAAAGATAGGCGAGCTTCGATTTTTTTGATATAGGATTATGGAATAAATATTGGGGAATTTCGATGAAAGGA
>NW_013950824.1:0-384 GCF_000517525.1 Limulus polyphemus
GATACTGTGTACTGTCAATAAGAAGACACAAGATTTAACGATACTGTGTACTGTCAATAAGAAGACACAAGATTTAACGATACTGTTTTCTGTCAATAAGAAGACACAAGATTTAACGATACTGTGTACTGTCAATAAGAGGACACAAGATTTAACGATACTGTGTACTGTCAATAAGAAGACACGTATCGTTAAATCTTTGTGTACTGTCAATAAGAAGACACAAGATTTAACGATACTGTGTACTGTCAATCAGAAAACACAATATTAAACGATAATGTGTACTGTCAATAAGAAGACACAAGATTTAACTATACTGTGTACTGTCAATAAGAAGACACAAGATTTAACGATACTGTGTACTCTCAATAAGAAGACACACGA
>NW_013950825.1:0-231 GCF_000517525.1 Limulus polyphemus
TTATTGAGAGTACACAGTATTGTTAAAGCTTGTGTCTTCTTATTGACAGTACACAGTATAGTTAAATCTTGTGTCTTTTTATTGATGGTACACAGTATTGTTAAATCTTGTGTCTTCTTATTGACAGTACACAGTATCGTTAAATCTTGTGTCTTACTTATTGACAGTACACAATATCGTTAAATCTTGTGTCTTCTTTTTGACAGTACACAGTATCGTTTAAATCTTGTG
>NW_013950826.1:0-329 GCF_000517525.1 Limulus polyphemus
TATAATGACATGAAGGGTATATTAACAATAATATTACAAAAATATAATGACGTGAAGGGTTTATTAACAATAATATTACAAAAATAGAATGACATGAAGGGTATATTAACAATAATATTACAAACATAGAATG
Source organism: Limulus polyphemus (assembly GCF_000517525.1). Lineage (NCBI taxonomy): Eukaryota > Metazoa > Arthropoda > Merostomata > Xiphosura > Limulidae > Limulus > Limulus polyphemus. The sequence goes on from NW_013950826.1 coordinate 134, forward strand.
ATATCAAGGGTTTATTAACAATGATATTACAAAAATAGAATGACATGAAGGGTTTATTAACAATAATATTACAAAAATAGAATGACATGAAGGGTTTATTAACAATAATATTACATAAATAGAATGACATGAAGGGTTTATTAACAATAATATTACATAAATATAATGACATGAAGGGTATATTAACAATAATATT
>NW_013950827.1:0-236 GCF_000517525.1 Limulus polyphemus
AGAAGATTTAGGTTGTTAGTTTATTCAATTCAGATGTCACAGAACCTCTTTAGAAGATTCAGGTTGTTAGTTTATTCAAGTCAGATGTCACGGAACCTCTTTAGAAAATTCAGGTAGTTAGTTTATTCAAATCAGATGTCACAGAACCTGTTGAGAACATTCAAGTAGTTACTTTCTTCAAGTCAGGATGTCACACAACCTCTTTAGAAGATTCAGGTAGTTAGTTTATTCAAGTC
>NW_013950828.1:0-267 GCF_000517525.1 Limulus polyphemus
CCACATTCAAAACATACAAGAGTCAATTAGCAAGCACATTAATTACATCAAACTTTATTGCCGGTCAACACACAGGCTGTTCCACCAGACACAACTATTAAAATATATAGAACATTTATACGAACCCTAATAGAATATGGCTGCCAGATAACATACAATATGTCAGACAATAACTGCAACAAACTACAATTACAACAAAACAGAACAATCAGATTAGCCTTAAGGCTTCCAAAATTCACCTCTGTAAATTATCTCACATGGATGAAG
>NW_013950829.1:0-352 GCF_000517525.1 Limulus polyphemus
TTTATCAATACTGTGTACTCTCAATAAGAAGACACAAAATTTAACAATATTGTATACTGTCAATAAGAAGATAAAGGATTTATCAATACTGTGTACTGTCAATAAGAAGACACAAGATTTAACGATACTGTGTACTATCATAACAAGTCATAACACTTAATGATACTTTGTACTATCAATAACAAGCCACAAGATTTAACGATACTGTGTACTGTCAGTAAAAAGACTCAAGATTTAACAATACTGAGTCCTGTCAATAAGAAGATACAGGTTTATCAATACTGTGTACTGTCAATAAGAAGACACTAGATTTAACGATACTGTTTACTGTCAATAAGAAGACACAAAATTT
>NW_013950830.1:0-387 GCF_000517525.1 Limulus polyphemus
TGCCGCCAAAATAAGTAACAAGGACGTAAATCATTTTGATATAGTTTTTGTTTTCAACCGGCGTAGTGAGACAATCAAAAGAACGGTTTAATATTCACATCAATTAATCACAAATAAGAATGAAAGTAAATTGTAACCATAAGACTTGTACCATACCTGTTCAGCCAAATGACTAAGTTACCATAAGAACTTGTACCATACCTGTTCAGCCAAATGACTCTGTTACCATAGAACTTGTACCATACCTGTTCAGCCAAATGACTAAGTTACCATAGGACATGTACCATACCTGTTCAGCCAAATGACCCAGTTACCATAGAACTTGTACCATACCTGATCAGCCAAATGACCCAGTTACCATAGAACTTGTACCATTCAAATGACTCT
>NW_013950831.1:0-271 GCF_000517525.1 Limulus polyphemus
ATTTATGCGCAACTTGATATAACTTCATTGAAGCACGTCCCTTATGCTTGGGTCCCCTTTTACCACAACATGTACTGCAGGTCCTGCACCATTCTTCCTCATCTTGCCTCATACCTATCCAGTAAAATCTCTACCATAGTGACTCAATGTTTTCTTAACTCCGAGATGCCCTCCTGTTAAACTATCATGGAATGGACGCAGCACAACTTCCCGTAACTCTCTCGGTATAACAGTTTGCTAGGTCGTCACTTTCCCATCTGCAGTTTCCCAA
>NW_013950832.1:0-366 GCF_000517525.1 Limulus polyphemus
TACTGTGTACTGTCAATAAAAAGAGACAAGATTTAACAATACTGTGTACTGTCAATAAGAAGACACAAGATTTAACAATACTGTGTACTGTCAATAATAAGACACAAGATTTAGAAATACTGTGTACTATCAATAAGAACACAGAAGATTTAACAATACTGTGTACTCTCAAGAAGAAGACACATATTGAAAGATAATGTGTACTGTCAGTAATAAAACACAATATTTAACAGTAATGTGTCCTGTCAATAAGAAGACACAAGATTTAACAATACTGTGTAGTGTCAATAAGAAGACACAAGATTTAACGATATTGTGTACTGTCAATAAGAAGACACAAGATATAACGATACTGTGTACTGTCAA
>NW_013950833.1:0-218 GCF_000517525.1 Limulus polyphemus
GTGAATCAAACAGTAAACTTACAGGAAGCTTAATTTACCTTCCCGTTAGAAGTAAATCGAATGAACGGGTCCAAATTATCAAACCATTACTGAAAATGTACAATATAATTTGATAAATACTTATATATAAATGCAGAAACAGTACATGCTTTTAAACTGTTCGTGAACTCAGAATTTTATCGTAGAATCCGTGAAGTTTAAAACAATTTACGCATTAT
>NW_013950834.1:0-234 GCF_000517525.1 Limulus polyphemus
TTTAGCTTTACTTGGTACAACTACTCCATAAACACCTAGGTGTAACTCTAGTTACCGAATTTATAACGACCATATTCATCTTTACCCTTACTTGGTACAACTACTGGATGAAATTTAGGTGTAACTCTAGTTACAGAATTTATAACCACCATACTCAACTTTAGCGTTATTTGGTACAACATCTCAACGAACACCTAAATGTAACTATAGTTACAGAATTTATAACCACCATAC
>NW_013950835.1:0-247 GCF_000517525.1 Limulus polyphemus
CTCATGTGTGTTTTCCTATGTTTTCCACGTACGTCAGCTGTGTAGGTTATCTTGATTATGTACTACATTGGGGTACTTCAGGTGATTAACATGGGTAAACGTTTTTCCCATGTGTGTTTTCCTATGTTTTCCACGTACGTCAGCTGTGTAGGTTATCTTGATTATGTACTGCATTGGGGTACTTTAGGTGATTAACTTGGGTAAACGGGAAACACACATGGGAAAATCAAAACATACCTCATACGTC
>NW_013950836.1:0-316 GCF_000517525.1 Limulus polyphemus
AGTTGCTGTACCAAATAACGCTAAAGATGAGTATGGGGTTATAAATTCTGTATCTAGAGTTACACCTAGGTGTTCTTGGAGTAGTTGTACCAAGTAAAGCTAAAGATGAGTATGGTGGTTATGAATTCGGTAACAAGAGCTACACTAGGTGTTTGTGGAGTTGTTGTACCAAATAACGCTAAAAATGAGTATGGGTTACACATTCAGTAACTAGAGTTACACCTAGGTGTTGATGGAGTTGTTGTACCAAATAACGCTAAAGATGCCTATGGTGGTTACAAATTCGGTAATTAGAGTTACATCTAGGTGTTCGTGG
>NW_013950837.1:0-363 GCF_000517525.1 Limulus polyphemus
TACACTATATGTCGATTATTTACTACTCCAAGGATAGGGTACACTATGTAGAGTATCTACTGAACCAGGGATAGGGTACTGTATGTAGAGTATTTACTGCACCAGAGATATAGTACACTATGTACAGTATTTACTACACCATGGATAGGGTACAGTATGTAGAGTATTTACTACACCAGGGATAGGGTACACTATGTACAGTATTTAATAAACAAGGAATAGGGTACAGTATGTGGAGTATTTACTAAACCAGGGATAGTGTACACTATGTAGAGTATTTACAACACCAGGGATAGGGTACACTATGTAGAGTATTTAATGCACCTGGATAGGGTACAGTATGTAGAGTATTTACTGCAACAA
>NW_013950838.1:0-421 GCF_000517525.1 Limulus polyphemus
AATAGTTACACCTAGGTGTTCATGGAGTAGTTGTGCCAAGTAAGGCTAAAGATGAATAAGGTGGTTACAAATTCGGTAACTAGAGTTACACCTAGGTGTTCGTGGAGTTGTTGAACCAAATAACGCTAAATATGAGTATTGAGGATTATAAATTCGGTAACTAGAGTTACACCTAGGTGTTCGTGGAGTTGTTGTACCAAATAACGCTAAAGATGAGTATGGTGGTTATAAATTCGGTAACTAGAGTTACACCTAGGTGTTCATGGAATAGTTGTGCCAAGTAAGGCTAAAGATGAATATGGTGGTTATAGATTCGGTAACTAGAGTTACACCTAAGTGTTCATGGAGTAGTTGTACGAAGTAAGGCCAAAGATGAATATGGTGTTATAAATTCTGTAACTAGAGTTACACCTAGGTGTTC
>NW_013950839.1:0-244 GCF_000517525.1 Limulus polyphemus
GATCTGATAAAAAATGAATAACACAGAATTGACAGTGGTGTTCTACACCGGAATAACCTGGCGTGATCTGCATCTGATAAACAATGAATAACACAGAATTGACAGTGGTGTTCCACCAGGATAACCTGGCGTGATCTGGATCTGAAAAACAATGAATAACACAGAATTTACAGCGGTGTTCTACCAGGATAACCTGGCGTGATCTGGATCTGATAAACAATGAATAACACAGAATTGACAGTGG
>NW_013950840.1:0-279 GCF_000517525.1 Limulus polyphemus
CATAACATACACTGTTCGATGTGCTCGAGGCAACACATTATAATAAATTTATTAAAACATTTTATTCAACACCGCTAGTACCTTTTTATTTGCCAGTTTTTAATTTTACTCCATTATAATAATGCCTTTGAACACCACGTATTAATTTGTCTTTATTGTTTAATAAACTACACTTACTAAAAATCCATTAATTTAAGCAACATATTATTTCACTCTATTTATCTCTTGTACGTATTGCTCTTTTTCATTTTAATATTTAGAATGATAAAAGAGATGGCT
>NW_013950841.1:0-294 GCF_000517525.1 Limulus polyphemus
GAATTGTAATTTTGTGTTTGTACTTATGTACATTCAATTAAGTTATTGTTAATTGTTATTGGTTTATTGTAAGTGGCAATTGTTCGGAACGAACAATACTAAGGAGGGGGCAGTGTTGCGTCAGCGAGTCACATGACTACAGTGACGCCACGTTTCTAGAACTATCCCGTATCTTGGCGAATGCTCTAGTAATTACTAGATGGAGGGTAGACTGGTATATAAAAGAGGGGAAGGTAATGTGTGTATAGACAGTGAGTAATTGAGCTGCAGTCACAGGGTATTGTTGAAGTTAAC
>NW_013950842.1:0-233 GCF_000517525.1 Limulus polyphemus
TCCAAGAACACCTAGGTGTAACTTTAGTTACCGAATTTACAATCAGCATACTCATCGTTAGCGTTATTTGGTACAACAACTCCAGAAACACCTAGGTGTAAATTTAGTTACCGAATTTATAACCACCATACTCATCTTTAGACTTACTTGGTACAACTACTCCATAATCAACTAGGTGTAACTATAAATTCGGTAACTATTAACCATCATACTCATCTTTAGCCTTACTTGGT
>NW_013950843.1:0-212 GCF_000517525.1 Limulus polyphemus
GTCTTCTTATTGACAGTACACAATATCGTTAACTCTTGTGTCTTCTTATTGACAGTACACAGTATCGTTAAATCTTTTGTCTTCTTATTGACAGTACACAGTATCGTTAAATCTTGTGTCTTCTTATTGACAGTACACAGTATCGTTAAATCTTGTGTCTTCTTATTGATAGTACACAGTATCTTAAATCTTGTGTTTTCTTACTGACAGTG
>NW_013950844.1:0-641 GCF_000517525.1 Limulus polyphemus
GTCAATAAGAAGACACAAGATTTAACGATAGTGTGTACTGTCAATAAGAAGACACTAGATTTAACAATACTGTGTACTGTCGATAAGAAGACACTATATTTAAAGATACTGTGTACTGTCAATAAGAAGACACAAGATTTAACGATACTGTGTACTGTCAATAAGAAGACACAAGATATAAGAATACTGTGTACTATCACTAACAAGCCACAAGAATTAACAATACTGTGTATTATCACTAACAAGCCAAAAGATTTAAAGATTTATTGACAGTACACAGTCTTCTTATTGACAGTACACAGTATCGTTAAATCTTGTGTCTTCTTATTGACAGTACACAGTATCGTTAAATCTTGTGTCTTCTTATTGAGAGTACACAGTATTGTTAAATCTATAGTATTGTTAAATAGTATCGTTAAATCTTGTGTCTTCTTATTGACAGTACACAGTATCTTTAAATATTGTGTCTTCTTATCGACAGTACCTTCTTATTGACAGTACATCTTGTGTCTTCTTATTGACAGTACACAGTATCGTTAAATCTTGTGTAGTACACAGTATCGTTAAAAAATAAGAAGACACAAGATTTAACGATTCTGTGTACTTTCAGTAAGAAGACACAAGATTTAACGATACTGTGT
>NW_013950845.1:0-241 GCF_000517525.1 Limulus polyphemus
CAGTACACATTATCGTTGAATATTGTGTCTTCTTATTGACCAGTACACAGTATTGTTAAATCTTGTGTCTTCTTATTGACAGTACATAGTATTGTTAAATTTTGTGTCTTCTTATTGACAGTACATTTTAAATTATTTTAAATCTTCTGTTTTCTTACTGACAGTACACATTATCGTTGAATATTGTGTCTTCTTATTGACAGTACACAGTATTGATAAATCCTCTATCTTCTTATTGACA
>NW_013950846.1:0-271 GCF_000517525.1 Limulus polyphemus
AATTAGAAGACACAAGATTTAACGATACTGTGTACTGTCAATAAGAAGACACAAGACTTAACGATACTGTGTACTGTCAATAAGAAGACACAAGATTTAACGATACTGTGTTCTTTCAATAAGAAGACACAAGATTTAACAATACTGTGTACTGTCAATAAGAAGACACAGGATTTAACGATAGTGTCTTCTTATAGACAGTACACAGAATATTCAACGATACTGTGTACTGTCAATAAGAAGACACAAGATTTAACAATACTGTGTCTTT
>NW_013950847.1:0-245 GCF_000517525.1 Limulus polyphemus
GATATGGGTCGTTTTAGTCAGTTTTCAACTATATTTGGTAGACTGTTATAACGGACTTTTGGTCTTCCTTCCTCCAGTTTTTGTTGACATTGATAAGGGTCCTTTTAATCAGTTTTCCACTAGATATTTTTGACTTTCAAAACGTGTTATCAGTTTTCTTCCACTCGATTTTTTCGACTTTAATAACTGTCTTTTTAGGCCTTCTTAGACTAGATATTTTCGACTTTGATAGAGGTATTTTTAGT
>NW_013950848.1:0-305 GCF_000517525.1 Limulus polyphemus
TAAATAAAATATGGAATATCTATGCATCTAATATAAATAAAATATGGTATATCTATGCATCTAATATAAATAAAACATGGAATATCTATGCATCTAATATAAATAAAATATGGTATATCTATACATCTAATATAAATAAAATATGATATATCTATACATCTAATATAAATAAAATATGGTATATATATACATCTCATATAAATAAAATATTGAATATCTATGCATCTAATATAAATAAAATATGATATATCTATACATCTAATATAAATGAAATATGATATATCTATACATCTAATATAAATAAA
>NW_013950849.1:0-544 GCF_000517525.1 Limulus polyphemus
ACAAGATTTAACAATAATGTGTCCTGTCAATAAGAAGACACAAGATTTTACGATACTGTGTACTGTCAATAAGAAGACACAAGATTTAACGATACTGTGTACTGTCAATAAGAAGACACAAGATTTAACGATACTGTGTACTGTCAATAAGAATACACAAGATTTAACGATACTGTGTACTGTCAATAAGAAGACACAAGATTTAACGATAATGTGTACTTTCATTAAGAATACACTAGATTTAACGATACTGTGTATTGTCAATAAGAAGACACAAGATTTAACTATACTGTGTACTGTCCATCACAAGATTTAACGATAGCGTGTACTGTCAATAAGAAGACACTAGATTTAACAATACTGTGTACTGTCAATAAGAAGACACAAGATTTAACGTAACTGTGTACTGTCAATAAGAAGACACAAGATTTAACGAATACTGTGTACTGTCAATAAGAAGACACAAGATTTACGATACTGTGTACTGTCAATAAGAAGACACAAGATATAACGATACTGTGTACTGTCAATAAGAAGACACAAG
>NW_013950850.1:0-562 GCF_000517525.1 Limulus polyphemus
AATTAAATCTTGTGTCTTCTTATGGACAGTACACAGTATCGTTAAATCTTGTGTCTTTTTATTGATAGTACACAGTATTGTTAAATCTTGTGTCTTCTTATTGACAGTACATAGTATCGTTAAATTCTTCTGTCTTCTTATTGACAGTACACAGTATCGTTAAATCTTGTGTCTTTTTATTGAAAGTACACAGTATCGTTAAATCTTGTGTCTTCTTACTGAAAGTACACAGTATCGTTAAATCTTCTGTTTGATAGTACACAGTATTTATAAATCTTGTATCTTCTTATTGACAGTACACAATATTGTTAAATCTTTTGTCTTCTTATTGACAGTACACAGTATCGTTAAATCTTGTGTCTTCTTATTGAAAGTACACAGTATCGTTAAATCTTGTGTCTTCTTTTTGACAGTACACAGTATCGTTAAATCTTGTGTCTTCATTGAGAGTACACAGTATCGTTAAATCTTGTGTCTTTTTATTGATAGTACACATTATTGTTAAATCTTGTGTCTTCTTATTGACAGTACATAGTATCGTTAATTCTTCTGTCTTCTTATT
>NW_013950851.1:0-358 GCF_000517525.1 Limulus polyphemus
AAAGTTAAAGAGTGAAACGTGGTGGTCTGTATTGGTGTGAAAAGGTAAGTCAAAGAGTGAAACATGGTGGTCTGTACTGGTGTAAACATGAAAGTCAAAGAGTGAAACGTGGTGGTCTGTATTGGTGTGAAAATGTAAGTCAAAGAGTGAAACATGGTGGTCTGTACTGGTGTAAACATGAAAGTCAAAGAGTGAAACGTGGTGGTCTGTATTGGTGTGAAAAGGTAAGTCAAAGAGTGAAACATGGTGGTCTGTACTGGTGTGAAACATGAAAGTCAAAGAGTGAAACGTTGTGGCCTGTATTGGTGTGAAAATGTAAGTCAAAGAGTGAAACATGGTGGTCTGTACTGGTGTGAAA
>NW_013950852.1:0-413 GCF_000517525.1 Limulus polyphemus
TGTGAATCTGTACAGAACGACACCAGAGCTATGTGCGCTAGCCGTCCCTAATTTAGCAATTGTAAACTAGAGGGAAGGCAGCTAGCCAAAACTACCTTAATGCGGGTTTGGACAAAGTATCAGTTATGTTATTATCGTTGTCTCGTTAGAATAATAGTCTTACTTGTAAAGTATTCAAAAATGTGTGTCATAATGGAAATTAATCTTTAAATGAAAATACGATCAGCAATAGTTTACATGATAAACAGATATTGGAACAAGACGGTTAATATAGTGTAGTTTTCATTTCTATAGGTAATTATATATATAATAAAAGTTATTCTGTTGATGACGTAATTATATGTAGAGATATCATCTGATGATTTACTAGCGATGTCACCCACAAACTCGCCCTCTGGTGCCACTTTATGGAA
>NW_013950853.1:0-360 GCF_000517525.1 Limulus polyphemus
GTTAGACTAACAAAGTGTAATTTAGAGACATATTAAACAATACATATATTAGACTAACAAAGTGTAATTTAGAGACATATTAAACAATACATATATTAGACTAACAGTGTAATTTAGAGACATTAAACAATACATATATTAGACTAACAAAGTGTAATTTAGAGACATTAAACAATACATATATTTAGACTAACAGTGTAATTTAGAGACATTAAACAATACATATATTACACTAACAAAGTGTAATTTAGAGACATAAAACACTACATATATTAGACTAACATAGTGTAATTTAGTGACATTAAACAATACATATATTAGACTAACAAAGTGTAATTTAGAGACACATTAAACAATACA
>NW_013950854.1:0-362 GCF_000517525.1 Limulus polyphemus
AAAGATATAACGATACTGTGTACTGTCAATAAGACGACTCAAGATTTAACGATACTGTGTACTGTCAATAAGAAGACACAAGATTTAACGATACTGTGTACGGTCAATAAAAAGACACAAGATTTAACGATACTGTGTACTGTCAATAAGAAGACACAAGATTTAACGATAGTGTGTACTGTCAATAAGAAGACACTAGATTTAACATATAACAAAAACTGTGTACTATCACTAACAAGCCACAAGAATTAAAAATACTGTGTACTATCACTAACAAGCCAAAAGATTTAAAGATACTGTGTACTGTCAATAAGAAGACACAAGATTTAACGATAGTGTGTACTGTCAATAAGAAGACACTA
>NW_013950855.1:0-224 GCF_000517525.1 Limulus polyphemus
GTTTTTGTACCAAATAACGCTAATGATGAATATGGTGGTTACAAATTCGGTCATTAGTGTTTCAACTATGTGTTCGTGGAGTTGTTGTACCAAGTAGGGCTAAAGGTAAGTATGGTGGTTACACATCCGCTAACTAGGTGTGCATGGAGTAGTTGTACCAAGTAAGGCTAAAGATGAGTATGATTGGTTATAAATTCTGTAACTAGAGTTACACCTAGGTGTTC
>NW_013950856.1:0-242 GCF_000517525.1 Limulus polyphemus
AATGTTTTTATTTTATAACATTAAAATATTAACGTGTCAGTCCTTACTAAACTTTCCTTGCATTATTTGTAGTAATGTTTTATTTTATAACATTAAGATATTAAAGTGTCAGTCCTTACTAAACTTTCCTTGCATTATTTGTAGTAATGTTTTTATTTTATAACAATAAAAAATTAACATGTCAGTCATTACTAAACATTCCTTGCATTACTTGTAGTAATGTTTTCATTATATAACATTAA
>NW_013950857.1:0-376 GCF_000517525.1 Limulus polyphemus
TAAATATCTACTGTTGTTCAATGTTGGCCTTTGACACTGGTATGTTACTCGTTTTTTAAATGTCGTTAATATATACTGTTGTTTAATGTTGGTCTTTGACATTGGTATGTTACTACTTGTTTAAATGTAGTTAATATCTAATGTTGTTTAATATTGGTCTTTGACAACGGTATGTTACTACCTGTTTAAATGTCGTTAATATCTACTGTTGTTTAATGTTGGTCTTTGACACTGGTATGTTACTATCTGTTTAAATGCCGTTAATATTAACTGTTGTTCGATGTTGGTCTTTGACATTGCTATGTTAATACCTGTTTAAATGTTGTTAATATCTACTTTTGTTTAATGTTGGTCTTTGTCAATGGTATGTTACTAC
>NW_013950858.1:0-228 GCF_000517525.1 Limulus polyphemus
GTATGCATGAATATTACAGTAAAATGTGACTGATGTTCTGTTATCTATTGCTACTCCCTTTGTTTCTAATGTATGCATGAATATTACAGTAAAATGTGACTGATGTTATGTTATCTATTGCTACTCCCTTTGTTTCTAATGTATGCATGAATATTACTGTAAAATCTGACTGCTGTTCTGTTATTCTATTGCTACTCCCTTTGTTTCTAATGTATGCATGAATATTAC
>NW_013950859.1:0-421 GCF_000517525.1 Limulus polyphemus
ACAGTCACTTATTGACATGCGGAATAAATCACCGGTAGATAGAAACAGAGCAATCAAAGAATCCCCTTCAGAACTTCAGTCAGACTAACTCACAAATATAACTGCGTAACCACAATGTCTTCTGAGCATTTTAATCTATCCGCCGGGGTTTCGTTCGATGTGAAGTTGAAACTCGACATAATTAGCATCGATATCTACAATCCAATGGCGCGTGCTTAAGAGGAACATGAAGACCCAAAGGATGTTCCTACCGTTCATTGTGCTGTAAATAATTTGGTCATGTAAGAAAACTCCTTAAGCTATCGTTACACTTTCCTTATAAAATGTTTTAAACAATAGAATACATCCAATATATTAAAGTATTTAATAATCTACTGTATATGATATAAATATTTGCCATTCACTCCTGATGAAAGAAGGT
>NW_013950860.1:0-321 GCF_000517525.1 Limulus polyphemus
GGGAAGACACAAGATTTGACAATACTGTGTACTGTCAATAAGAAGACACAAGATTTAACGATACTGTGTACTTTCAATAAGAAGACACAAGATTTAACGATACTGTATACTGTCAATAAGAAAACACAAGATTTAACAAAACTGTGTGCTGTCAATAGGAAGACACACGATTTAACAATACTGACAGTACACCAATAATAAGACACAAAATTTAACGATAATCTGTACTGTCAATAAGAAGACACAAGATTTAACGATACTGTGTACTGTCAATAAGAAGACACAAGATTTAAGGATACTGTGTACTGTCAATCAGAAGAT
>NW_013950861.1:0-283 GCF_000517525.1 Limulus polyphemus
AATGATAAATACAGCCCACTAAACAATCTAACAGATGTAAATAACGTCAATTCTTAAGTATTATTAGCTACTATTATATGTATACGGTGTAATGATGAATACAGCCAACTAAACAATCTAACAGATGTAAATCACGTCAATTCTTAAGTATTATTAGCTACTATTATATGTATACAGTGTATGATAAATACAGCCCACTAAACAATCTAACAGATGTAAATAACGTCAATTCTTAAGTATTATTAGCTACTATTATATGTATACGGTGTAATGATGAATACAG
>NW_013950862.1:0-340 GCF_000517525.1 Limulus polyphemus
AAACAGTGTTACAGAATGTAATATAAGCTGTATCCAGGAGGGTCTAGACAGGGTAGTGTGTTTCAAACAGTGTTACAGAAGGTGATATAAGCTGTATCCAGGAAAGTCTAAACAGGGCAGTGTGTTTCAAACAGTGTTACAGAATGTAATATAAGCTGTATCCAGGAGGGTCTAGACAGGGTAGTGTGTTTCAAACAGTGTTACAGAAAGTGATATAAGCTGTATCCAGGAAAGTCTAGACAGGGCAGTGTGTTTCAAACAGTGTCACAGAATGTAATATAAGCTGTATCCAGGAGGGTCTAGACAGGGCAGTGTGTTTCAAACAGTGTTACAGAAGTGA
>NW_013950863.1:0-223 GCF_000517525.1 Limulus polyphemus
ACAATACTGTGTTCTGTCAATAAGAAGACACAATATTCAACGATAATGTGTACTCTCAGTAAGAAAACACAAGATTTAACAATAATATGTACTGTCAATAAGAAGACACAAGATTTAAAAATACTGTGTTCTGTCAATAAGAAGACACAAGGTTTAACGATACTGTGTACTGTCAATAAGATGACACAAGATTTAACGATACTGTGTACTTTCAATAAGAAGA
>NW_013950864.1:0-359 GCF_000517525.1 Limulus polyphemus
TTGTGTCCTGTCAATAAGAAGACACAAGATTTAAAAATACTGTGTCCTGTCAATAAGACGATACAGGATTTATCAACTCTGTGTACTGTCAATTAGAAGACACAAGATTTAACAATACTGTGTCCTGTCAATAAGAAGATACAGGATTTAACAATATTGTGTCCTGTGAATAAGAAGATACAGGATTTATCAATACTGTGTCCTGTCAATAAGAAGATAAACCTGTATCTTCTTATTGACAGGACACAGTATTGTTAAATCTTGTCTCTTCTTATTGACAATACACAGTATCGTTAAATCTTGTGTCTTCTTATTGACAGTACACAGTATTGATAAATCCAAGTTATCGATTCTGTGTA
>NW_013950865.1:0-274 GCF_000517525.1 Limulus polyphemus
CAAACGATTTAACGATACTGTGTACTGTCAATAAGAAGACACAAGATTTAACGATACTGTGTACTGTCAATAAGAAGACACAAGATTTAACGATACTGTGTACTGTCAATAATAAGACACAATATTCAACGATCATGTGTACTGTCAGTAAGAAGACATAAGATTTAACGATACTGTGTACTGTCAATAAGAAGACACAATACTCAACGATAATGTGTACTGTCAGTAAGAAAAAATCTTGTGTAATAATAATGTGTCCTCTCCAATAAGAAGA
>NW_013950866.1:0-217 GCF_000517525.1 Limulus polyphemus
TTCACGTTGTACAATAGTAGAGGAACCTAACTGTAGTTTTTTATGTTTTACTGGTTCTTCTTCACGTTGTATAATAGTAGAGGAACCTAACTGTTGTTTTTTATGTTTTACTGGTTCTTCTACACGTTGTACAATAGTAGAGGAACCTAACTGTCGTTTTTTATGTTTTACTGGTTCTTCTTCACGTTGTACAATAGTAGAGGAACCTAACTGTCGT
>NW_013950867.1:0-335 GCF_000517525.1 Limulus polyphemus
TCCTTGTGTGCAGTAAACAAATCATTGTACTGTAGTAACTTGCATTCGCCTTTATGTGCAGTAAACAAATCATTGTACTATAGTAACTTACATTCGTCTTTATGTGCAGTAAACAAATCATTGTACTGTAGTAACCTACATTCGTCTTTATGTGCAGTAAACAAATCATTGTACTGTAGCAACCTACATTCGTCTTTATGTGCAGTAAACAAATCATTGTACTGTAGCAACCTACATTCGTTCTTGTGTACAGTAAACAAATCATTGTATTGTAGTAACCCACATTCATTCTTATGTCCAATAAACAAATCATTGTACTTTAATAACCCACATTC
>NW_013950868.1:0-384 GCF_000517525.1 Limulus polyphemus
GGAATGTACTAGTTTCATGCTAGTAGACATGAGGAATGTACTAGTTACATCAAAGTAGATATGAGAAGTGTACTAGCCCCATGCTAGTAGACATGATGATTGTACTAGTTCCATGCTAGTAGACATGAGGAATGTACTAGTTCCATGCTAGTAGATATGAGGAATGTACTAGTTCCATGAAAGTAGACATGAGGAACGTACTAGTTCCATGAAAGTAGACATGAGGAATGTACTAGTTCCATGCTAGTAGACATGAGGAATGAACTAGTTCCATGAAAGTAGACATGAGGAATGTGCTAGTTCCATGCTAGTAGACATGAGGAATGTACAGCATGGGGCTATCTACTTTCATGGAACTAGTACATTCCTCATGTCTACTCCATG
>NW_013950869.1:0-296 GCF_000517525.1 Limulus polyphemus
AATAGCTAGTACCGTTCTATGACCCACTGTTGACTTAAGTCTGCAGACAATGTGTTTATAAACTCATCTATTTACAACTTATCTTCATTGGTTTTCCTCAAGTCCGAGTGGATTAAATAGATCCAATAACAATTATCGTTCTATCACCCACTGTTGATTTTAATCTGCAGCCAATGTGTTTATTAACTCATATATTTACTACATATCTACATGTGTTTGTTTAAGACCGACTGGATAAAATAGGACCCAATACCTAGTATCGTTCTGTGACCCACTGTTGACTTTATTCTGCAGAA
>NW_013950870.1:0-452 GCF_000517525.1 Limulus polyphemus
AAGGGAATAAAGGATATAAGATATTTGTATTGGTAATCCGTAGTAATGAGGACGAAGGGAATAAATGATATAAATTTTCTGTATTGTTAAACCGTCGTAATGAGGACCAAGGGAATAAATGATATAAGATATTTGTATTTGTAAACCGTAGTAATGAGGACCAAGGGAATAAAGGATATAAATTATTTGTATTGTTAAACTGTCGTAATGAGGACCATGGGAATAAAGGATATAATATATTTGTATTGTTAAACCGTAGTAATTGAGGATCAAGGGAATAAAAAATATAAATTATTTGAATTGTTAAACCGTAGTAATGAGGACCAAGGGAATAAAGGATATAATATATTTGTATTGGGAAACCGTAGTAATGAGGACGAATGGAATAAAGGATATAAATTATTTGTATTGTTAAACCGTCGTAATGAGGACCAAGGGAATAAAGGATATAA
>NW_013950871.1:0-348 GCF_000517525.1 Limulus polyphemus
TAGAAATACATTGTATTACAGTATAGAGACACTGTATTACAGTATAGAAATACATTGTATTACAGTATAGAGACACACTGTATTACAGTATAGAGACACATTGTATTACAGTATAGAGACACACTGTATTACAGTATAGAGATACATTGTATTACAGTATAGAGACACATTGTATTACAGCATAGAGACACATTGTATTACAGTATAGAGACACACTGTATTACAGTATAGAAATAGACTGTATCACAGCATAGAAATACATTGTATTACAGTATAAAAATAGGCTGTATTACAGTATAGAGATACACTGTATTACAGTATAGAAACAGGCTGTATTACAGTATAGAG
>NW_013950872.1:0-248 GCF_000517525.1 Limulus polyphemus
TTTGTCTAATAACTACTATTAACTAAATGTTGGTTTAATAACTATTATTAACTACATGTTGGTCTAATAACTATTATTAACTACATGTTGGTCTAATAATTTTTATTAACTAAATGATGGTCTAATAACCAATATTAACTAAATGTTGGTGTAATAACTATTATTAACTAAATGTTGGTCTAAATAACTAATATTAACTACATGTTGGTCTAATAACTACTATTAACTACATGTTGGTCTAATAACTA
>NW_013950873.1:0-239 GCF_000517525.1 Limulus polyphemus
TAACTATAGCTCTATTACTATCAGATATTTGATATATTCTTCATGTTACATCTGCTACACTACTGATGTAGTCTTGTTATTATAGTGTCAAATAACTATAGCTATATTACTATTGGTTATTTGATATATTCTTCATGTTACATCTGTTACACTACTGGTGTAGTTTTGTTTATTATTGTGGCAAATAACTATAGCTCTATTACAATCAGATTTTTGATATATTCTTCATGTGACATCTG
>NW_013950874.1:0-240 GCF_000517525.1 Limulus polyphemus
TATAAAATGTCTCATAAACAAGGATTATACAACTTGATGGTAGCCTATAAAATGTCTCATAAACAAGGATTATACAACTTGATGGTAGCCTATAAAATGTCTCATAAACAAGGATTATACAACTTGATGGTAGCCTATAAAATGTCTCATAAACAAGGATTATGCAAATTGGTGGTAGCCTATAAAATGTCTCATAAACAAGGATTATACAACTTGATGGTAGCCTATAAAATGTCTCAT
>NW_013950875.1:0-413 GCF_000517525.1 Limulus polyphemus
GACATTAGCTATTGGGTACTATTTAACTCATTCGGACTTAAGGAAACACATGTAGATATGTGGTAAATATATGAGTATAATTGACACATTGACTGCATACTAATATGAACAGTGGGTCATAGAACGATATTAGCTATTGGGTCCTATTTAATCCAGTCGGACTGAAGAAAACACATGTAGATATGTTGTAAATATATGAGTTATTTAACACATTGGATAACAAGTATTGTTCTATGGCACCCTCTTGACATCAGTCTGCAGTCAATGTGTTTATTAACTCATATATTTACAACATATCTATATGTGTTTTTTAAGTCAAAGTGGATTAAATAAATCCCAATAAATAGAATCGTTCCATGACCTACTGTTGACTTTATTCTGCAGGGGACCTATTTAATCCACTCGGACTTAAA
>NW_013950876.1:0-284 GCF_000517525.1 Limulus polyphemus
GACAGTACACAGTATCGTTAAATCTCGTGTTTCTTATTGACAGTACACAGTCTTGTTAATTCTTGTGTCTTCTTATTGACAGGACATCTTAATGTTAAATCTTATGTCTTCTTATTGACAGTACACAGTATTGTTAAATCTTGTGTCTTTTTATTGACAGTACACAGTATTGTTAAATCTTCTGTGTTCTTATTGATAGTACACAGTATTGCTAAATCTTGTGTCTTCTTATTAACAGTACACAGTTTTGTTAAATCTTGTGTCTTCTTATTGAAAGTACACAG
>NW_013950877.1:0-241 GCF_000517525.1 Limulus polyphemus
AAGCGTGAAAACTGTCCATATTTTGATGTCATGATATGTAAACTAAAAATTGTTATTTTACGGTGATAATCTTGTTTTATTGTGCCCAATAATGCATAATTTCATTTGATAAACACATTTAGATTGAATGGTAATTTATAATCAGTCACAAGAACGTCGAATCTGAATCACTTGAAAAAAACACAGGGGTGCTTAACTTTTTCCAGGTGTATATATATATTGTTACGCCTCCAGTCGTTAG
>NW_013950878.1:0-288 GCF_000517525.1 Limulus polyphemus
CGTTAGGAACTGCATTATCGCATTTTTTATAACTAAACTCTTGTTCTTGAATGTAGAATAGTTGAAAATTGAATAGGTATAAGGTTAATTATCTTTGCAAACAATCGTGCGTTCTACGTGTTTGTCAGAAGTACATTTCATTTTCAAATTTTGAATCGCATGTGTTTCGTTCTTTTGAGTTTTTTGTCGTTTTTGTGTGTTTCCTACATCTAACTTACTGTTGGTTCATTTTCAAAGTCGTTTTGAAAAGTTTCTATACTTTTTTAATTTTTGAAATTTTTATATCTC
>NW_013950879.1:0-214 GCF_000517525.1 Limulus polyphemus
AATTATTACATAAATAACTAAAACAAAAAGACCATTAATAAGCTATTAATGAACACGAACACTATCTGAGACGGGTAATTATTAAATAAGTAACTAAAACAAAAAGACCATTAATAAGCTATTAATGAACAGGAACACTATCTGAGACGGGTAATTATTACATAAGTAACTAAAACAAAAAGACCATTAATAAGCTATTAATGAACACGAACAC
>NW_013950880.1:0-561 GCF_000517525.1 Limulus polyphemus
TCTTCTTATTGACAGTACACAGTATCTTTAAATCTTTTGGCTTGTTAGTGATAGTACACAGTATAGTTAATTCTTGTGGCTTGTTAGTGATAGTACACAGTATTCTTATATCTTGTGTCTTCTTATTGACAGTACACAGTATCGTAAATCTTGTGTCTTCTTATTGACAGTACACAGTATCGTTAAATCTTGTGTCTTCTTATTGACAGTACACACTATCGTTAAATCTTGTGGCTTGTTAGTGATAGTACACAGTATTATTAAATCTTGTTTCTTCTTATCGACAGTACCCAGTATTGTTAAATCTTTTATCTTCTTATTGACACTACACAGTATCGTTAAATATTGTGTCTTCTTATTACAAGATTTACGATACTGTGTACACTCACTAACAAGCTAAAAGATTTAAAGATACTGTGTACTGTCAATAAGAAGACACTAGATTTAAATATATTGTGTACTCTCGTCTCTTCTTACTGACAGTACACAGTATCGTTAAATCTTGTGTCTTCTTATTGACAGTACACAGTATCGTTAATCTTGTGTCTTCTTATTGACAGT
>NW_013950881.1:0-356 GCF_000517525.1 Limulus polyphemus
TTTGCACTTCTGGTCGTTAACTTATACTGTGTATCTTATAACGTTTTACACTTCTGGTCCTTAACTTGTACTGTGTATCTTGTAACGTTTTACACTTCTGGTCGTTAACTTACACTGTGTATATTGTAACGTCTAACACTTCTGGTCGTTAACTTATACTGTGTATCTTATAACGTTTTACACTTCTGGTCGTTAACTTACACTGTGTATCTTGTAACGTCTAACACTTCTGGTCGTTAACTTATACTGTGTATCTTGTAACGTTTTACACTTCTGGTCGTTAACTTACACCGTGTATCTTGTAACGTCTAACACTTCTGGTCGTTAATTTACACTGTGTATCTTGTAACGTCTAA
>NW_013950882.1:0-249 GCF_000517525.1 Limulus polyphemus
AAATTCGGTAACTATAGTTACACCTAGGTGTTCATTTAGTAATTGTACCAAGTAAGGCTAAAGATGAGTATGATGGTTATAAATTCGGTAACTATAGTTACACCTTGGTGTTTATGGAGTAGTTGTACCAAGTAAGGCTAAAGATGAGTATGGTGGTTATAAATTCGGTAACTAGAGTTATACCTAAGTGTTCGAGGAGTAGTTGTACCAAGTAAGGCTAAAGATGAGTATGTTGGTTATAAATTCGGT
>NW_013950883.1:0-264 GCF_000517525.1 Limulus polyphemus
CAATTTTACAACTATTCTAACTTATGCTTATTATCAGCTAAGATTTATTTACGAGGTAATACATTCAGTACAATCCAAAACCACTTTCTGTACATTACCAATGTTATAAGTTCTAGGTCCGGCGTTATTGACAGTTGAAATATATATGTTGCAAAACAGCCTCCTCTTGGCCCGGCATCGCCAGGTGGTTAGGGCACTCGACTCGTAATCTGAGGGTCGCGGGTTCGAATCCCCGTCCCACCAAACATGCTCGCCCTTTCAGCC
>NW_013950884.1:0-414 GCF_000517525.1 Limulus polyphemus
AACAACTCCTGCCAGTACCAGGTTGTATACAACAACACAATAAAGACTTTCAACAACCCGTGCCAGTACCAGGCTAGATACAAAACACATTAAGTACTAACAGAAACTCCTGCCAGTACCAGGCTAGATACAACAACACATTAAAGACTTACAAAAACCCCTGCCCGTTCAAAGCTAGATACAACAACACATTAAAGAGTTTCAACAACCTGTGCCATTATAAGGATAGATACAAAAACACATAAAATACTTACAATAACTCCTGCCAGTATCAGGTTAGATACAACAACACATAAAATACTTACAACAACTCCTGCCAGTGTCAGGTTAGATACAACAACACATAAAATACTTACAACAACTCCTGTCAGTATCTGGTTAGATACAACAACACATTAAAACTTAGAACTACCT
>NW_013950885.1:0-216 GCF_000517525.1 Limulus polyphemus
AAGATTTAACGATAATGTGTACTATCATAACAAGTCATAAGATTTAATGATACTGTGTACTATCAATAACAAGCCACAAGATTTAACAGTACTGTGTCGTGTCAATAAGAAGATACAGGATTTATCAATAATATATACTGTCAATAAGAAGACACAAGATTTAACAATACTGTGTCCTGTCAATAAGAAGATACAGGATTTATCAATACTGTGTAA
>NW_013950886.1:0-358 GCF_000517525.1 Limulus polyphemus
GTGAAAGAAAAACGTCATTTCTTGTAGACCATTTCTTTTATTATGAGAAACAGCATAAACAACAAAATTGAAATATTTTGTCAAACCCCTTTTTATTGATAAAAACAACTATTTACAAATATCTCTTTATAATCTTCCCTAGTAGTACACATTATAATTGTCAACTCTATATAGCAGGATTGATACAGTACTTATTTGCTATTGAACTCTGCAAAATACAAGAATTGTAGAAAAATGTTTTCCAGTTATGTAGTAAGTACCTTTGTGTGGGAAAATGTATTGATTACCTGATGCTTTGGTAAGATTTTTAGTTCTATTTTCAAAACACCACTTTATGTGCATTCATAAATTATTAAGG
>NW_013950887.1:0-225 GCF_000517525.1 Limulus polyphemus
AGATAACCGGTGGGTTGTTCCATATTTGCCTTTGCTGTCAAAAACATACAAAGCGCACATAAACGTGGAATACTGTAACTCCGTTAAATCGATCAAATACATTTGTAAGTACGTGAATAAAGGCAGCGACATGGCAGTTTATGGCGTGCAACCAGAAAGAAGTGATAGGAATGTGGTCATAACATATCGATGAAATCGCACAGTATCAGGCTGGAAGATACATAA
>NW_013950888.1:0-265 GCF_000517525.1 Limulus polyphemus
TAATTAGGTAAGGATTATCATTATTTTCTGAGATGATAAGTAGGTAAGGATTATCATTATTTTCTGAGCTGGTAAGTAGGTAAGGGTTATCGTTATTTTCTGAGCTGGTAAGTAGGTACGGATTATCATTATTTTCTGAGCTGGTAATTAGGTAAGGATTATCATTATTTTCTGAGATGGTAAGTAGGTGAGGATTATCATTATTTTCTGAGCTGGTAAGTAGGTAAGGATTATAATTATTTTCTAAGATGGTAAGTAGGTAATG
>NW_013950889.1:0-262 GCF_000517525.1 Limulus polyphemus
TCAGCACGACTCAACAATACTCAGTTCAATTACACACATATTGTTCCGTCACGTTGTGACCGTCTTATATATACCAGACTACCCCCAATCTAGTAGTCTCGCGACAATTCACGAAGGTTCGAGAAGGACGTGGCGTGATACTAGTCACGTGACCTCGCTGACGCAACAATACTAACATTTACATTTTCTCTTCATTTCAACGTCCACCGGATACGATCAGGAAATATTATTTTCGGCGCCCTGGCCGGTGAAAGTAGGTTTT
>NW_013950890.1:0-240 GCF_000517525.1 Limulus polyphemus
GTTGTACTGAAATATGTGGATGTTCTTTGTTGTACTGAAATATGTGGATGTTCTTTGTTGTACTGAAGCATGTGGATGTTCTTTGTCGTACTGAAATATGTTGATGTTTTTTGTTGTACTGAAATATGTGGATGTTCTTTGTTGTACTGAAGTATGTGGATGTTCTTTGTTGTACTGAAGTATGTGGATGTTCTTTATTGTACTGAAATATGTAGATGTTCTTTGTTGTACTGAAATATG
>NW_013950891.1:0-390 GCF_000517525.1 Limulus polyphemus
TAACAGATCTTACAACTCAGATTTCCTTCATTCCTTGTGTCTTGAATCATTATGCAACAATAACAGATCTTATAACTCTGATTTCCTTTATTACTTGTGTCTTGATCATTGTCCAATACTAACAGATCCTATAACTATGATTTCCTTTATTCCTTCTTTCTTGAATCATTCTCCAATACTGAGTTATAAGATCTGTTTTCTTATAATTCTGATTTCCTGTATTTCTTGTGTCTTGAATCATTGCCCAATACGAACAGATCTTATAACTTAGATTTCCTGTATTCCTTGTGTCTTGAATCATTGTCCAATACTAACAGATCTTATAACTCTGATTTCTTTTATTCAGTGTGTCTTGAATCATTGTCCAATACTAAAAGATCTTACAACTCT
>NW_013950892.1:0-310 GCF_000517525.1 Limulus polyphemus
AAATCTTGTTTTTTCTTATTGACAGTACACAGTATCGTTAAATCTTGTGTCTTCTTATTGACAGTACACAGTATCGTTAAATCTTGTGTCTTCTTATTGACATTACACAATATTGTTAAATCTTGTGTCTTCTTATTGAAAGTACACAGTATCGTTAAATCTGCTGTCTTCTTATTGACAGTACACAGTATCGTTAAATCTTGTGTCTTCTTATTGAGAGTACACAATATTGCTAAATCGTGTGTCTTCTTATTGAGAATACACAGTATTGTTAAATCTTGTGTCTTCTTATTGACAGTACAAAGTATCG
>NW_013950893.1:0-385 GCF_000517525.1 Limulus polyphemus
TATTTTAATGACAGTACACAGTATCGTTAAATCTTGAGGCTTGTTATTGATAGTACACAGTATCATTAAATGTTATGACTTGTTATGATAGTACACAGTATCGTTAAATTATGTGTCTTCTTATTGACAGTACACATTATTGATAAATCCTTTTTCTTCTTATTGACAGGACACAGTATTGTTAAATTATGTTTCTTCTTTTTGACAGTACACAGTATTGATAAATCCTGTATCATCTTATTGAAAGGACTCAGTATTGTTAAATCTTGTGTCTCCTTATTCACATTACATAGTATTGTTAAATTTTGTGTCTTCTTATTGACAGTACACAGTATCGTTAAATCTTGTGTCTTCTTATTGACAGTACACATTATTGATAAATCCT
>NW_013950894.1:0-396 GCF_000517525.1 Limulus polyphemus
GTTCAGTCTGTATTGTGTTTGGTATAGATAAGAGGGTCACCTATGATTACTGTCATTAACTAGTGTTCTGTCTATATCGTGTTTGGTATAGATAAGAGGGTCACCTATGATTACAGTCATTAACTAGTGTTCAGTCTGTATTGTGTTTGGTATAGATAAGAGGGTCACCTATGATTATTAAACACAATACAGACTGAACACTAGTTAATGACGGTATAGATAAGAGGGTCACCCGTGATTACTGTCATTAACTAGTGTTCTGTCTATATTGTGTTTTATATAGCTAAGAGGGTCACCTATGATTACGGTCATTAACTAGTGTTCAGTCTGTATTGTGTTTGGTATAGGTAAGAGGGTCACCTATGATTACGGTCATTAACTAGTGTTCTGTCTATA
>NW_013950895.1:0-321 GCF_000517525.1 Limulus polyphemus
TACAGCCTCCAAGGGTGTAACAAGGGACATGGATAAGGAGGGCACATGCTGGTCGACCAGCAGTGCTACCCCTCCGTGTACCTGCCCATCACACAACCTGTCATTCCGGTACAAGGAAAACTGCTGAAGGGTGACTGTATCGGCAGGTTTCAGAAATGTTTCCTGTAAGGAGAGACACGTTGGGATGATAGGAGTCAATCAAGGCCTTAATGTCATCGAGATTCGAACGAAAACCTCGACAGTTCCACTGTATCAAAGTGGCCATTTTTATGTATGTTTAGGAGAAGAGGGTGGAGAACCCTTCAGTTTACGACCACGCCA
>NW_013950896.1:0-303 GCF_000517525.1 Limulus polyphemus
CCTGGTAATGTGTACATACCGATACGGTAGGATGGACATGGTAATGTATACATAACGATACGGTAGAATGTACATGGTAATGTGTACACAGCGATACGGTAGAATGTACATGGTAATGTGTACATACGATACAGTAGAATGTACATGGTAATGTGTACATACCGATACAGTAGAATGTACATGGTAATGTGTACATAACGATACGGTAGAATGTACATGGTAATGTGTACACAGCGATACGGTAGAATGTACATGGTAATGTGTACATAACGATACAGTAGAATGGACATGGTAATGTGTACA
>NW_013950897.1:0-224 GCF_000517525.1 Limulus polyphemus
GTCAATAAGAAGACACAAGATTTAACGATACTGTATACTGTCAATAAGAAGACACAAGATTTAACGATACTGTGTACTGTCAATAAGAAGACACAAGATTTAACAATACTGTGTACTCTCAATAAGAAGACACACGATTTAGCAATACTGTGTACTATCTATGAAAAGAACCAAGACTTAAACGATACTGTGTACTTTCAATAAGAAGACACAATATTCAACGA